>NW_021941405.1:30000-82500 GCF_902148845.1 Salarias fasciatus | reverse complement strand
ACGTGTCTCTGCAGTAGAGGACATGTCTCAGGACGTGTCCCCGTCCTTGTGTCCAGATAACCAGTTCCGGATGTCCATCCTGGAGCGCCTGGAGCAGATGGAGCGCCGGATGGCCGAGATGTCCTCCAGGGACAGCCAGCGTCTTCATCATCCTCATCATCATCATCCTCAGCAGCAGCAGAGAGGCAGCCGGGTGGCCACGCCCCCTCCGGCTCCTCCTCCAATAGCAGAGGACCACCAGGTGAGGGGGCGGAGCTACTGCTGCTCTGATGTCATGAGAACCTGGAATACACACACACTCACACACACACACACACACACACACACTCACTCACACACACACACACACACACAGTCACACACACACACACAGTCACATTGTGAATGATCTGATTGAAATCTCCAGTAAAGTGTGTGTGTGTGTGTGTGTGTTGCAGGTGTCGCAGTGGTTCGAGCGGAGGATTGTGGGAGTGTGTGAGCGCATGATGAACGGAGGGCGTTGGAGCGGAGGAGAGAGACTCCATCACTCCGTCCGTCACCGAGGGATGACGCTGCTGCACCTGGCGGCGGCGCAGGGATACACACACCTGATACACACCCTCATCACCTGGAGGTACACACACCTGATACACACACTCATCACCTGGAGGTACACACACCTGATACACACCCTCATCACCTGGAGGTACACACACACACACACTATTTTTGTGTGTTTCAGGAGTGTGAACGGTGACAGTTTGGATTTGGAACAGGAAGTTGATCCTCTGAATGTCGACCACTTCTCCTGCACGCCACTGGTACACACACACACACACACACTCTCTCTCTCTCTCTCACACACACACACACACACATCTATGTGACAGTGTGCGTGAGATCTCTCCTGTGCATGTGTGTAGAGCCGTAGATGTGTGTGTGAGCCGTAGATGTGTGTGTAGAGCCGTAGATGTGTGTGTGTGTAGAGGAATAGATGTGTGTAGAGCCGTAGATGTGTGTGTAGGGTCGTAAATGTGTGTGTGAGCCGTAGATGTGTGTGTGAGCCGTAGATGTGTGTGTGAGCCGTAGATGTGTGTGTGTGTAGAGGAATAGATGTGTGTAGAGCCGTAGATGTGTGTGTGAGCCGTAGATGTGTGTGTGAGCCGTAGATGTGTGTGTGAGCCGTAGATGTGTGTGTGAGCCGTAGATGTGTGTGTGAGCCGTAGATGTGTGTGTGAGCTGTAGATGTGTGTGTAGAGCCGTAGATGTGTGTGTGAGCCGTAGATGTGTGTGTGAGCTGTAGATGTGTGTGTGAGCCGTAGATGTGTGTGTGAGCCGTAGATGTGTGTGTGAGCCGTAGATGTGTGTGTGAGCCGTAGATGTGTGTGTGAGCTGTAGATGTGTGTGTAGAGCCGTAGATGTGTGTGTGAGCCGTAGATGTGTGTGTGAGCTGTAGATGTGTGTGTGAGCCGTAGATGTGTGTGTGAGCCGTAGATGTGTGTGTGAGCCGTAGATGTGTGTGTGAGCCGTAGATGTGTGTGTGAGCTGTAGATGTGTGTGTAGAGCCGTAGATGTGTGTGTGAGCCGTAGATGTGTGTGTGTGAGCTGTAGATGTGTGTGTGAGCCGTAGATGTGTGTGTGAGCCATAGATGTGTGTGTGTGTAGAGACGCTGTGCAGGGACAGGTTGTCTCCTGACTGGAGGACTCGTCAGTACGAGGGTGTACCCAAAAAAAACCGGAATTTGATTATAACTTTTTATTTATTACATTTCAAAATAAAACATCACCGTCGCCTTCAAAGTAATCTCCGTCCGCATTAATGCAGCGCTCCAGCCGTGTCTCCCACTTCACGAATGCGTTGTCAGACCCGCGCGTAAAAGTGCCGTTTTGTGCCGGCTGCGATTTTTCTGTCACCTCCTCCACATATGCAAACCGCTGTCCCTTCAGCTCTTTCTTCAACTTGGGGAACAAGAAAAAGTCACTCGAGGCTACTTATGGCGAATAAGGCGGATGGGAGAGGAGAGTCATTTCTTTTTCCCCCCTATAACTGCGTGACGCGCAGCGCCGTGTGCGCTGGCGCACTGTGGTGGTGGATCAACCGGCTCCACTCCGCCACGACGCTCTGCTTCCTCCTCACATCCTCACGGAGCCGTCTGAGGACTTCCTGTAGTAGTCCTGGTTTACAGTCTGACCTGGAGGGACAAACTCGCTGCGGACGAGACCCTGGACAGCGAAGAAGCAGCTCAGCATTGTTTTCACGGCTGAGCGCACCTGACGCGCGGACATCTGGCCCTTTTTAAACCACCCGAACCACTCATGGACCTGATTCTTCCCCAGAGCATCATCCTTGTAGGCTTGCTGCAACAAGGTGAGTGTTTCTGCTGCTGTTTTTTCCCAGCAAAAAGCAGAATTTAATGTTTGCGCTGCTCTGGCTTCCCGGTCAATGTCGCCATTTTGGAAAAAATCGCAGACCTCCTCTGCACTCTGTTGCTATAAATAGCGCCTGACAGGCGTCAGTGTCACTCTCGGAGCTCAAATTTCTCACAGATGTGCACGAGGCTTACCTGCAGCACATCTGACGGCCAGAAGTCGGAACTCCTTATTATTATTGTTTTCTGACCAAATTCCGTTTTTTTTTGGGTACCCCCTCGTACAGCCTGAAACCTGCCGTAAATCACAAGATGCATTCTGGGACATTAGCTTCAAGCTAACTGCTATGGGAAAAGCCACTGACATGTGAGATGTGATCCTGATCCAGCTGTTCTCTCTCTCTCTCTCTCTCTCTCTCTGATCCAGCTGTTCTCTCTCTCTCTCTCTGATCCAGCTGTTCTCTCTCTCTCTCTGATCCAGCTGTTGTCTCTCTCTCTCTCTGATCCAGCTGTTCTCTCTCTCTCTCTCTGATCCAGCTGTTCTCTCTCTCTCTCTGATCCAGCTGTTGTCTCTCTCTCTCTCTGATCCAGCTGTTCTCTCTCTCTCTCTCTGATCCAGCTGTTCTCTCTCTCTCTCTGATCCAGCTGTTGTCTCTCTCTCTCTCTGATCCAGCTGTTCTCTCTCTCTCTCTCTGATCCAGCTGTTCTCTCTCTCTCTCTCTCTCTCTCTCTCTCTCTCTGATCCAGCTGTTCTCTCTCTCTCTCTCTGATCCAGCTGTTCTCTCTCTCTCTCTGATCCAGCTGTTCTCTCTCTCTCTCTCTCTCTCTCTCTCATCCAGCTGTTTTCTCTCTCTCTCTCTCTCTCTCTCTCTCTCTCTCATCCAGCTGTTGTCTCTCTCTCTCTCTCTCTCTCTGATCCAGCTGTTGTCTCTCTCTCTCTCTCTCTCTCTGATCCAGCTGTTGTCTCTCTCTCTCTCCAGATGTGGGCGTGTGCTCTGGGCCACCAGGGGGCGGCGGAGCTGCTGTTCCGGTGGAACGTTGTGGCTCTGCGGATCCCGGACTCTCTGGGCCGCCTGCCGCTGGCCGTGGCCCGGTCCCGAGGACACACCCAGCTGGCCCGGGCGCTGGAGGAGCTGCACGCACACACACACGCACACACACACGCACACACACCGGAAACACACACACCGCACGCACCGGACACACACTGCACCGGCAGGGACACACACACACCGGACACCCTGCCGTCCCCGCTGTCCACCAGTCCAGACACAGGTACTGCTCCTCCTCCTCCTCCTCCTCTTCTCCTCCTGCTCTCTGATTGGCTGTCCCCTCTTGGCTCCGCCCCCTGCAGGTCTCAGCTCGTCCAGCAGCCTCCCTTCGCCCGTCGACCACTCCTCCCCCTCTCCCAGCTCCGCCTACTCCAGTGGCCCCGCCCCCATGGACACCTCCCCGTCCTCGTCGCCCTCTGGCCCCGCCCCCTCTCCGTCCGGCCCCGCCCCCGGCGGATCCGGCCCCGTGCCCCTGTACTTGATGGACTGCGAGAACGCAGAGAACGAGGGCGAGGAGGAGGAGTACCTGGAGGAGGAGGTGCTGCAGGTAGGGGGCGTGGCCTCCTGGCCCTCACCGCTCGGGCCCCGCCCCTCGCTGACGCGCGACTCCGTTGCCGTGGTTACCGCAGGTGGACATGGCGACGCTGGCGGAGCAGATCATCGAGGCGACGCCGGAGCGAATCAAGCAGGAGGACTTCCCCCAGGGGGCGGAGTCTCCGCTGAGGGAGAGGCGGGACAACCCGGCGGCGCAGGACACCTGGCTGGCCACGTACCTGGAGACGGTCGACGCCCACTCCCCGCCCAGGTGGGCAGTCCTCCCGTTTCTGCGGAGACCGTCTCCGTGTCCGGGCCTCACCGTCTCGCTCTTCCAGGAGGATGTGCCCCCCCTCCCCTCTCAGCGCCCTGGCCCTCCAGAGGCTCCGCCCCCCCTCCTCGGCGGCGTGGGCGGAGTTCCTGAACGCCTCGGCCAATGGGAAGATGGAGAGAGACTTCGCCCTGCTGACGCTGACGGACGGCGAGCAGCGAGAGCTTTACGAGGCGGCGAGGATCATCCAGAACGCCTTCCGCAGGTACAAGGTGAGGACCGGGGGCGGGGCCAGGGCCGGGGGGGTGGGGCCAGGGGCGAGGATCATCCAGAACGCCTTCCACAGGTACAAGGTGAGGACCGGGGGCGGGGCCAGGGCCGGGTCTAGACCGGGACTGGACGGGGCCCCGGGGCCAGAGAAGGGACCAGACCACAATGGGAGTCAAGGGTCACCAGGTGATCTGAGTACAAGCCACCGTCTCAGCAATCACAGTGTGTGTGTGTGTGTGTGTGTGTGTGTGTGTGTGTGTGTGTGTGTGTGTGTGTGTGTGTGTGTGTGTGTGTGCAGGGCCGCAGGCTGAAGGAGCAGCAGGACATGGCAGCAGCCGTCATCCAGAGATGCTACAGGAAGTACAAACAGGTGTGTTTTCATGGTGTGTCCATGTTTTGTGTGTGTGTGTGTGTGTGTGTGTGTGTGTGTGTGTGTGTGTCCTCAGCTTCACTAACAGTTCACTAACCTGCTGTGTCGTCTTTCTCTCTCTGCTAGCTAACATGGATAGCTCTGAAGGTACTGTCTGAGAGTGTGTGTGTGTGTCTGTGTGTGTGTGTGTGTGTGTGTGCGCGCCAGCATATTTGCATGTTTGTTGTGTGTGTTTCAGTGTGTCTTAACTCTGTAGAATCTGATATGTACTCATGAAGGCTTCAGTAACCCCGCCCCTGCCCCCGCCCCCCCAGTACGCGCTGTACCAGAAGATGACCCAGGCCGCCATCCTGATCCAGTCCAAGTTCCGCTCCTACTACGAGCAGAAGCGCTTCCAGCAGAGCCGGCGCGCCGCCGTGCTCATCCAGCAGTACTACCGCAGCTACAAGCAGTACGAGAGGCTGAAGGCCGCAGGCCACGCCCCCAGGATCAGGTGACACAGACACGCCCCCAGGTTCAGGTGACACGCCGACACGCCCCCAGGATCAGGTGGCACAGAGACACGCCCCCAGGATCAGGTGACACAGAGACACACCCCCAGTATCAGGTGACACAGAGACACGCCCCCAGTATCAGGTGACACAGAGACACGCCCCCAGGATCAGGTGACACAGAGACACGCCCCCAGTATCAGGTGACACAGAGACACGCCCCTAGTATCAGGTGGCACAGACACGCCCCCAGGATCAGGTGACACAGACATCCCCCAGTATCAGGTGACACAGAGACACGCCCCCAGGATCAGGTGACACAGAGACACGCCCCCAGGATCAGGTGGCACAGACACGCCCCCAGGATCAGGTGACACAGAGACACGCCCCCAGTATCAGGTGACACAGAGACACACCCCCAGTATCAGGTGACACAGAGACACGCCCCCAGTATCAGGTGACACAGAGACACGCCCCCAGGATCAGGTGACACAGAGACACACCCCCAGTATCAGGTGACACAGAGACACGCCCCCAGTTTCAGGTGACACAGAGACTCGCCCCCAGGATCAGGTCACACAGAGACACACCCCCAGGATCAGGTGACAGAGACACGCCCCCAGGATCAGGTGACACAGAGACACGCCCCCAGGATCAGGTGACACAGAGACACACCCCCAGTATCAGGTGACACAGAGACACACCCCCAGTATCAGGTGACACAGAGACACGCCCCCAGTTTCAGGTGACACAGAGACACGCCCCCAGGATCAGGTCACACAGAGACACACCCCCAGGATCAGGTGACAGAGACACGCCCCCAGGATCAGGTGACACAGAGACACGCCCCCAGGATCAGGTGACACAGAGACACACCCCCAGTATCAGGTGACACAGAGACACGCCCCCAGTTTCAGGTGACACAGAGACACGCCCCCAGTATCAGGTGACACAGAGACACGCCCCCAGGATCAGGTGACACACAGAGAGACACGCCCCCAGGATCAGGTGACACACAGAGAGACACGCCCCCAGGATCAGGTGACACACAGAGAGACACGCCCTCAGGATCAGGTGACACACAGAGAGACACGCCCCCAGTTTCAGGTGACACAGAGACACGCCCCCAGTATCAGGTGACACAGAGACACGCCCCCAGTATCAGGTGACACAGAGACACACCCCCAGTATCAGGTGACAGAGACACGCCCCCAGTATCAGGTGACACAGAGACACGCCCCCAGTATCAGGTGACACAGAGACACGCCCCCAGGATCAGGTGACACACAGAGAGACACGCCCCCAGGATCAGGTGACACACAGAGAGACACGCCCCCAGGATCAGGTGACACACAGAGAGACACGCCCCCAGGATCAGGTGACACACAGAGAGACACGCCCTCAGGATCAGGTGACACACAGAGAGACACGCCCCCAGGATCAGGTGGCACAGACACGCCCCCAGGATCAGGTGGCACAGAGACACACCCCCAGGATCAGGTGACACAGAGACACGCCCCCAGGATCAGGTGACACAGAGACACGCCCCCAGGATCAGGTGGCACAGACACGCCCCCAGGATCAGGTGGCACAGAGACACGCCCCCGGATCAGGTGACACAGAGACACGCCCCCAGGATCAGGTGACACAGAGACACGCCCCCAGGATCAGGTGACACAGAGACACGCCCCCAGTATCAGGTGACACAGAGACACGCCCCCAGGATCAGGTGGCACAGACACGCCCCCAGGATCAGGTGGCACAGAGACACGCCCCCGGATCAGGTGACACAGAGACACGCCCCCAGGATCAGGTGGCACAGACACGCCCCCAGGATCAGGTGGCACAGAGACACGCCCCCAGGATCAGGTGGCACAGAGACACACTCCCAGGATCAGGTGATACAGAGACACGCGCCCAGGATCAGGTGACACAGAGACACGCCCCCAGGATCAGGTGACACAGAGACACGCCCCCAGGATCAGGTGATACAGAGACACGCCCCCAGGATCAGGTGACACAGAGACACGCCCCCAGGATCAGGTGACACAGAGACACGCCCCCAGGATCAGGTGACACAGAGACACGCCCCCAGGATCAGGTGGCACAGAGACACGCCCCCAGGATCAGGTGACACAGAGACACGCCCCCAGGATCAGGTGACACAGAGACACGCCCCCAGGATCAGGTGATACAGAGACACGCGCCCAGGATCAGGTGACACACAGAGAGACACGCCCCCAGGATCAGGTAGCACAGAGACACGCCCCCAGAATCAGGTGGCATAGAGACACGCCCCCAGGATCAGGTGACACAGAGACACGCCCCCAGGATCAGGTGACACAGAGACACGCCCCCAGGATCAGGTGACACAGAGAGACACGCCCCCCGGATCAGGTGAGACACAGAGAGACACGCCCCCAGGATCAGGTGGCACAGAGACACGCCCCCAGGATCAGGTGACACACAGAGAGACACGCCCCCAGGATCAGGTGACACACAGAGAGACACGCCCCCAGGATCAGGTGGCACAGAGACACGCCCCCAGGATCAGGTGGCACAGAGACACGCCCCCAGGATCAGGTGACACACAGAGAGACACGCCCCCAGGATCAGGTGACACACAGAGAGACACGCCCCCAGGATCAGGTGACACAGAGACACGCCCCCAGGATCACGTGACACAGAGACACGCGCCCAGGATCAGGTGACACACAGAGAGACACGCCCCCAGGATCAGGTGACACAGAGACACGCCCCCAGGATCACGTGACACAGAGACACGCGCCCAGGATCAGGTGACACACAGAGAGACACGCCCCCAGGATCACGTGACACAGAGAGAGACACGCCCCCAGGATCAGGTAGCACAGAGACACGCCCCCAGAATCAGGTGGCATAGAGACACGCCCCCAGGATCAGGTGACAGAGAGACACGCCCCCAGGATCAGGTGATACAGAGACACGCGCCCAGGATCAGGTGACACACAGAGAGACACGCCCCCAGGATCAGGTAGCACAGAGACACGCCCCCAGAATCAGGTGGCATAGAGACACGCCCCCAGGATCAGGTGACACAGAGACACGCCCCCAGGATCAGGTGACACAGAGACACGCCCCCAGGATCAGGTGACACAGAGAGACACGCCCCCCGGATCAGGTGAGACACAGAGAGACACGCCCCCAGGATCAGGTGGCACAGAGACACGCCCCCAGGATCAGGTGACACACAGAGAGACACGCCCCCAGGATCAGGTGACACACAGAGAGACACGCCCCCAGGATCAGGTGGCACAGAGACACGCCCCCAGGATCAGGTGGCACAGAGACACGCCCCCAGGATCAGGTGACACACAGAGAGACACGCCCCCAGGATCAGGTGACACACAGAGAGACACGCCCCCAGGATCAGGTGACACAGAGACACGCCCCTAGGATCACGTGACACAGAGACACGCGCCCAGGATCAGGTGACACACAGAGAGACACGCCCCCAGGATCAGGTGACACACAGAGAGACACGCCCCCAGGATCAGGTGACACACAGAGAGACACGCCCCCAGGATCACGTGACACAGAGACACGCGCCCAGGATCAGGTGACACACAGAGAGACACGCCCCCAGGATCAGGTGACACAGAGACACGCCCCCAGGATCACGTGACACAGAGACACGCGCCCAGGATCAGGTGACACACAGAGAGACACGCCCCCAGGATCACGTGACACAGAGAGAGACACGCCCCCAGGATCAGGTAGCACAGAGACACGCCCCCAGAATCAGGTGGCATAGAGACACGCCCCCAGGATCAGGTGACAGAGAGACACGCCCCCAGGATCAGGTGATACAGAGACACGCGCCCAGGATCAGGTGACACACAGAGAGACACGCCCCCAGGATCAGGTAGCACAGAGACACGCCCCCAGAATCAGGTGGCATAGAGACACGCCCCCAGGATCAGGTGACACAGAGACACGCCCCCAGGATCAGGTGACACAGAGACACGCCCCCAGGATCAGGTGACACAGAGAGACACGCCCCCCGGATCAGGTGAGACACAGAGAGACACGCCCCCAGGATCAGGTGGCACAGAGACACGCCCCCAGGATCAGGTGACACACAGAGAGACACGCCCCCAGGATCAGGTGACACACAGAGAGACACGCCCCCAGGATCAGGTGGCACAGAGACACGCCCCCAGGATCAGGTGGCACAGAGACACGCCCCCAGGATCAGGTGACACACAGAGAGACACGCCCCCAGGATCAGGTGACACACAGAGAGACACGCCCCCAGGATCAGGTGACACAGAGACACGCCCCTAGGATCACGTGACACAGAGACACGCGCCCAGGATCAGGTGACACACAGAGAGACACGCCCCCAGGATCAGGTGACACAGAGACACGCCCCCAGGATCACGTGACACAGAGACACGCGCCCAGGATCAGGTGACACACAGAGAGACACGCCCCCAGGATCACGTGACACACAGAGAGACACGCCCCCAGGATCAGGTAGCACAGAGACACGCCCCCAGAATCAGGTGGCATAGAGACACGCCCCCAGGATCAGGTGACAGAGAGACACGCCCCCAGGATCAGGTGACACAGAGACACGCCCCAAGGATCAGGTGACACGCCGACACGCCCCCAGTATCAGGTGACACACAGAGACACGCCCCCAGGATCAGGTGAGACACAGAGAGACACGCCCCCAGGATCAGGTGACATACAGAGAGACACGCCTCCAGGATCAGGTGGCACAGAGACACGCCCCCAGGATCAGGTGACACACAGAGACACGCCCCCAGGATCAGGTGGCACAGAGACACACCCCCAGGATCAGGTGACACAGAGACACGCCCCCAGGATCAGGTGACACAGAGACACGCCCCCAGGATCAGGTGGCACAGAGACACGCCCCCAGGATCACGTGACACAGAGACACACCCCCAGGATCAGGTGACACAGAGACACGCCCCCAGGATCAGGTGGCACAGACACGCCCCCAGGATCACGTGACACAGAGACACACCCCCAGGATCAGGTGGCACAGAGACACGCCCCCAGGATCAGGTGTCACAGAGACACGCCCCCAGGATCAGGTGACACACAGAGAGACACGCCCCCAGGATCAGGTGACACAGAGAGAGAGAGAGAGAGAGAGAGAGAGAGACACCTGGAGAGAGACAGACAGAGGGAGAGAGAGAGAGAGAGAGAGAGAGACACCGGGACAGAGACAGTCAGCTGACCTGTGTTTCCTTCCAGAGGCTCGTTCTTGACTAAGAAGCAGGACCAGGCGGCCCGGAAGATCATGAGGTTCCTGCGGCGCTGCAGACACAGGTACACACACACACACACACACACACACACACACACACACACACACACACACACTTACACACACAAACGCCTGGCGCAGTTGTGTGTCAGTGTGTAACTGTGATTGTGTGTTTTCAGGATTAAGGAGCTGAAGCAAAGCAGGGAGCTGGAGAGGAGAGGACTGACCACCTGACCTGCTAACTGCCCCTCCTATTACCCCCATGGCCCTTATTGCCCTCTTTTTGCCCCACATGTCCCTTATTACCCCCCCATGTCTCTTCTTGTCCCCCAGGTCCCTTATTGCCCCTCTTCTTGCCCCATGGCCCTTATTGCCCCTCTTCTTGTACATGAAGTGATTTATAATCTATTTAATTGGACAGAAGCTCGTTTCCATATAATCTATATTCTAAAGTTTATAGACGCTCAGATGTTTATTTATTACTGTGTGTGTGTGTGTGATTGTGTGTGTGTGTGTGTGTGTGTGTGTGTGTGTGAGTGTGTGTGTGTGTGTGTGTGTGAGTGTGTGAGAGAGAGGTCCAGTCTTAAGCCCTCCTGATCTTGAACCAATCAGAGCCTCCGTTTCGAACCCTGTGGATGACGTCATCAGTGACATCATGCAGTGGGCCGTGAGGCTCCGCCCCCTCTGAGCAGCTCCAGTCGGCTGTTTCTACTGTTAGCATGCTAGCATGATTTCCCTGTGCTGCAGTGACCTTTGACCCGGTTCTGTTTCTACTGTTTGACCTGGAATAAAGACTGTTGTTTCTACAGCCGGGTCGTCTGTGCAGCGCTACACAACCGCTACACAACCACTACACCACTACACAACCGCTACACAACCACTACACCGCTACACAACCGCTACACAACCGCTACACAACCACTACACCACTACACAACCGCTACACAACCACTACACCGCTACACAACCGCTACACAACCACTACACCACTACACAACCACTACACTGCTACTATTGTATACTGTATTCACATTCTAAGCATCATGCTGTCATCACTCATGTGTCCACCATATTAACCACACTCTCGTCATTATGCTGAGATTCACTTGTTTATTTACAGTTTTAACCACATTCTAATGAAGATGTGCTGATTCGACTGTTCACTATGTTTCACCTCATTTCTTTTTTTTTCTTTTCTTTTTTTCCCCTTGTCCTGTTCAGCAGCTGGACGTCAACACTGTCTGACTGTAGCCTTTTACTGTCTGAACAGATTTTACTGTCAGCATCAGGACGAGACTGAGTCTCCTCCTGCTGCTGCCTTTATTTAAAGCTGGCATCCGGCATGGCTGAGGACAGGACCGGGACGGAGACGCTCAGAGAGCGAGAGACAGAAAGAGAGAGAGATAAAGAGAGGGAGAACGGGGGGGGGGGGGGGGGGGGCACAACCTATGTACAAAGTCACAATACAAAACAGTGTTGTCGACGCACCACACGCAACCAAGAACAATCCCAAACCCCCAATCTAGACAACACCAAAACAGAGCCGACAACCAACACAGAAAATTACAGAACCATACATACATTTTTTTTTTTTTTTTTTTTTTTTCTGAACCATAGTAGTGAACAGACCAGGCCACAAAAATAAAAGGAGGTGTAGGGGAGGAAGGAAATGCAAGGACACAACAAACCCTTTTTTTTTTTTAATATAGCTAGTCGTAACTAGTAGTAACTAGTTGTAACTAGTAGTAAACTAGTAGTAACTAGTAGTAACTAGTAGTAAACTAGAGGCGTGCATCAAGAGAGGTCTGCTACAGATCACCATTAGTCTAACCACCACCAGAAGACAAGGTAACCCAGTATGTGAAGAGTGATTAAAGATCAGCGTGATCATGTGAATATGATGGTGACAGTGATGGTGATAGTGATCATGCATATATGACCTCTGACCTCTGAGAAGGCCAGAAGCAGGCCAGAGAGGCCCTCAGAGCCCAGACAGCCGGCGGTCATCACAGAGCCCGGATCCAAGCCGCCCCCCCAGGCAGACGCCCCCGCTCCGGTCCAGAAACGGGGCAGAGGAAAGCCCCGGCCGGGGACCCCGGCAGTCCCGGGGCCCGGGCCCCGCGGAGCCACGACCGGCAGGAGCCAGTCCACCCTGGGCGCCGGACGCCCGGGGCGGGCAGGGCCGAGAGCCCAAGGCCCAAGAGCCCAGGAGCCAACCCCCCACCCAGGCGGAGGGCCATGACCCCCCCGGGAGAACCAGCCCACACGGGCGGCTACCCACCCCGGGCCAGTACCCCCCCCAGCGCTCCGGCCATGCACCCCGAGATCCAGGGCATCAACCCCCCCCCCCCCCCCCCCCACGACCCCCACCCGGAACCCACCCCCCCGCCCGGCCCACCCCTCCCACCCCCTGTCCTCTCCCGCCTCACTCCCCCCCGCCCCAACCCAACACTTACACCCACTCACTCATACTGACACACACACATGCACACATGCACACATGCACACACACAACCACTCATCCCTAAACCAAACGCACACACACACACACACACACTCACATTCCAACACACTCACACACTCTCACGCACACACTAACAAGCACAGTCAACCCTACCCCAAACACACTCACATTCCCGCGTCATCCAACTGTCACATCCTGTGGGAGACCCCCCCGGAAGGCAAGGGAACACCGAGCCCCACATCCAGGACCCCCCGCCACCCACAACTGCCGCCCCCACCCCCCCACCCCACCGCCGCAGACAGATATGCGCCCCCCAGAGCCAGCAGCCCCCCAAACCACAGCCGCTCCAAACCCCCGGCCTGTGGGGAAAACAACAGCCCCCCCCGCCCCACCCCCCACCAGAAGGAATCCGGAAACGGGGGCGCAGAAGACCCCATTGCCCTCCCTCCCCCCCCTCCGTCTCGTGAGTGTTGATGGAGTATATGTTGTTTGCAATTGAAATTGAGGGGCAGTAACCACACCGTGCCGCGAGTGAGGCCAAACGAGCAGTCTCATCTACCTGAACAGCCCCCCCCACCACCGAGCAGTCCCATCTACCTGAACAGCCCCCCCACCACCGAGCAGTCCCATCTACCTGAACAGCCCCCCCACCACTGAGCAGTCCCATCTACCTGAACAGCCCCCCCCACCACCGAGCAGTCCCTTCTACCTGAACAGCCCCCCCCACCACCGAGCAGTCCCATCTACCTGAACAGCCCCCCCACCACCGAGCAGTCCCATCTACCTGAACAGCCCCCCCCACCACCGAGCAGTCCCTTCTACCTGAACAGCCCCCCCCACCACCGAGCAGTCCCATCTACCTGAACAGCCCCCCCCACCACCGAGCAGTCCCTTCTACCTGAACAGCCCCCCCCACCACCGAGCAGTCCCATCTACCTGAACAGCCCCCCCCCACCACCGAGCAGTCCCATCTACCTGAACAGCCCCCCCCACCACCGAGCAGTCCCATCTACCTGAACAGCCCCCCCCCCCCCCGACACGGCGCGCCAAGACCCCCCGACATGTGTGTTTGTATGTATTTGGTCGTGTTAGATGACTAAGTGCAATTAAGACTGAGAGGCGAGCCACTGAAGCGTGCAGTGATTGAGGCCACTTAGACGGCCCCCTCCACCCCCCTCCACCCCCCCTCCACCCTCCACCACACCCAACTTGATAAGCCCGCCTCCCAAAGCCCTACGTGTGTGTGCATGAGAGCGGGGGGAGAGGGGGGTCCAGAGATGCCGCAGCACCCCCGTCACCCAGGAGCCCCCCGATGAAGGACAGGGCCAGGAGCGCCCCACCCCCCAGGACCAGGGCGGACAGCGACCATGGCCAGAGAGCCACCGACCCAAGAAGCACACACCCATCATGCATCAGGAGGAGTGGAGGTGAGGACAGACAGGGGGCAGCAGAAGGACCCAGACCCAGGGCCCACCGACCCCAGGCCCACCGGGGCCCCCCCCCACAGGACACCACACTCTCTCATACATAGCTCCAATCGCCCACACATATACACACACGTACAGACATACATACATACTTACAGATACACACCCACACACATATACACATACACGTACACGCACCTGGTTTGGGGGGCTGCTGGCTCCGGGGGGTGCATACCTGTCTGCAGCGGTGGGGTTTGGGGGTGGGGGGGGGGGGGGGGGGGGGGGGGGGGGGGGGGAGCTGGATGTGGGGGTTCGGTGTTCCCTTGCCTTCCGGGGGGGGCTCCCACAGGACATGATGGTTAGATGACGTGGGAATGTGAGTGTGTTTGTGGTAGGGTTGACTGTGTGTGTGTGTGTGTGTGTCAGTGTGAGTGAGTGGGTGTGAGTGTTGGGTTGTGCGGGGGGGATGAGGTGGGAGAGGACAGGGTGGGAGGGGTGGACGGGGTGGGGGGGGGTGATGCCCTGGATCTCGGGGTGCGTGGCCGGAGCGCTGGGGGGGGTACTGGCCTGGGGTGGGTAGCCGCCCGTGTGGGATGGTTCTCCTGGGGGGGTCATGGCCCTCCGCCTGGGTGGGGGGTCGGCTCCTGGGCTCTCGGCCCTGCCGGCTCCTGCCGGTCGTGGCTCCGCGGGGCCCGGGCCCCGGGACTGCCGGGGTCCCCGGCCGGGGCTTTCCTCTGCCCCGTTTCTGGACCGGAGCGGGGGCGTCTGCCTGGGGGGGCGGCTTGGATCCGGGCTCTGTGGTGACCGCCGGCTGTCTGGGCTCTGAGGGCCTCTCTGGCCTGCTTCTGGCCTTCTCAGGGGTCAGAGGTCATATATGCATGATCACTATCACCATCACATTTGCATGATCACGCTGATCTTTAATCACTCTTCACATACTGGGTTACCTTGTCTTCTGGTGGTGGTTAGACTAATGGTGATCTGTAGCAGACCTCTCTTGATGCACGCCCCGAGGTTACTACTAGTTACTACTAGTTTACTACTAGTTACTACTAGTTACTACTAGTTACTACTAGTTACTAGTCTGTTCACTACTATGGTTCGTCAGGGGGAAAAAAATAATAATGATAATTATATAAATGTATGGTTCTGTCAGTGTTTGTGTTGGTTGTCGGCTCTGTTTTGGTGTTGTCTAGATTGGGGTTTGGGATGGTTCTTGGTTGCGTGTGGTGCGTCGACAACACTGTTTTGTATTGTGACTTTGTACATAGGTTGTGCCCCCCCCCCCCCCCCCCCCTTTATCTTTCTCTCTTTCTGTCTCTCGCTCTCTGAGCGTCTCCGTCCCGGTCCTGTCCTCAGCCATGCCGGATGCCAGTTTTAAATAAAGGCAGCAGCAGGAGGAGACTCAGTCTCCTCCTGCTGCTGACAGTAAAATCTGTTCAGACAGTAAAAGGCTACAGTCAGAGGCTACAGTCAGACAGTGTTGACACCCAGCTGCTGAACAGGACAAGGGGAAAAAAAAAAAAAAAGAACTTGTGCAGAGACTTGGAACCTTTGAGCATTCTTGATTACTCCTTTCTTCAGTTTTTTTCTCCAGTCTCAACACTACACAAGTAGACTACTACACACTGCTACACAACTACACTACTACACAACTACACATCTACACTACTACTACACTTCTACTCAGGGTTGGGGAGTAACGGATTACATGTAACGGCGTTATGTAATCAGGATACAAAAAAATTGTAACTGTAATCTATTACAGTACACGCAGAAATATGTAATCTCGTTACAGGTACTTCTGATAAAAACACAGATTACTGAGCGGGATTATTTCTGAAAATCAGACGGAATATAAACAGGCGGTACGACGGTATTACGGTACGACCCCATTTTGGAGAATTCAGTTTGTGGGGGGGGGAATGGTCCAATATTCGGGCCAATATGGTACATCATACACCCCCACTTCAAAAACACTGAACCATCCTCTTAAAGCGTCAGGACTAAAACACATCAAACCTCACAATGGCATCGAGCCACTTGCAGTGCAGCAAGACCTTGGAGTAATGGCTTCCTGCGTTTGCACACAAAAATGGTCGTACATCATTATTATTATTATTTCTTCTTTTCTCGGCTCCTGTGGAGATTCTGGATGAAGCCGTGCAGGATGTGCAGCTCGGGACGCTCAGGCTATGAGGGATGATCGATGTGTGACGTGGCCGCCGTGGCTGAGGAGACCGTTGTTCTTCACGACGTTCAGGATGCGGCACGTGGCTTTGCCGTGCTTCTGGGTGTCTTCCTGTGTCAGTCTGAAGTATCCAGACGCCATGGAGTATCCTCTGTGGTGATGAAGATCAAACCAGACCAGGCCTCGGCTGGAGTACGTGGACTGAGAAACAGAATCCTGAGGTACAAAATGTAAGATCTGCGATGTTCTGTCTCATCTGGAAAGAGTTCCTGTAAAAGTTTTGTTCAGTTTTTTAACAATCAGTATTGTACTGATGTACTACAAGAACTGTCTCTCTCAGGATTTTCATTTGAGATTGATTGCCAGAGAAAAGACACTTCCTTTTGTTGGACTGATTGAGAAGTCTCAACCGTCATCTGCTTAGTTGGCAGATTTTTAGCAGACCGTGTTCTATAAATGTGAAATGCAAAGTTTCAGCAGCCTCGACATGTAAAGCACTGTTAGTTCTGTATTTCTGACACATTCTTTAATGTGAACTGCACTGAAGCGAAGAAGCTGTGAGTCGAGGCAAATGTGAAAATCAATGTTTTGAGCTGAGTTGTGTTCAGTGTGATCTTTTAGAAAACTGGTGAACTTGTGATTATTAGTCAAGACGGGATACAATCTGAAAAAGTTAGTCGACTTGATTTGCAGTTTTAGGTTCAATTGCTGCGTTAAAAACATGAGTTCACTTAAAGCTCGGGTCGACGATCCTGGAAAACTAGCATGTAGCACGAATGTAGCATCTCCCAAGGCTCCGCCCAGCTCCCGCCCCATTGGAGGAGCTCCGTTGGGAGTGAACGCACTGGACGAGGAAGCGCTGCGCACACACAGTTTGTGACGGCCTCCAGTGTTATGAACCTTTCTGCCTGCTGCACACCACGCTCCCAGCAGCCACCGCGCCGCTCCCTTCCTTCTGTTTTTCACGCGAGCTGCGAGCGCCGCGGCAACGCGCTCTGAACCAGGGCCAGAGCACGCCATCGAAATGTACACAGGGGGCTGGTAGAACGGCGAAGGGATCTGATTGGTTCCTGAAGAGCGGTCCGTGCGATACGATTGGTTGGAGTTTTTACACTCCTGTGGCCGCTACTGTGGTCAGATTTTTTTCTGCATTTTTTCCGTCCACATGATGTCTTGACTTCTCCCAGGAGGCGAGGAGCGTTTCACTCAGGATGACAGGAAGAGCTGTTGGACAGCATCGCCTACCAGAGCTTTAACTTCAAAAGGCAATTGGTAAGAATATAGTCAGTCAGTTTAACTTTAAAATGTGAGTTGAAAGGATATGTAACTGGATGTTCCTTCGACCAAATAAATCAAGCTTTCTTGAATGGATAATTTAATGTTGGGAGTTTTAACTCAGATCATAAAGTTCAAACAACTAATAATCATTAGTGAAACAACTGGCACAGCTGAATTATGTGCGTTGAAATAGCATAGAATTGTAAGTTTCCTTGAGTGGATAACATGACACAGCTGGTAGTTTCAACTCAGAGTACCAAGTTCAAATAATACATTATTATTAACTGGGCAAATTACATAACTTACCTTCCTGAGTAAAAACAAGATTTTTTTGAAGTTGAGTTTACTTATGTTTTTAAAGGAGCATTAAGGAGTTTTACAACCTTCAAAATACTTATTTTCCACCATAAACATGTTCCACATTTTTAATGCTGTGTCCAATGTGCCCTGACAGACTCATCACCAGAACCTCTAACAGGCTGAACTGTCTCTTGAAAGTCACAGTGCCGGTCCGGCTCCAGAGGTTTTTTGGGGAGAATTTGAAAGGAATGACGTAATGCGCGCTCCGGCTGGTTAGGTTTCATTTTGTCCGCCATTACTCCGCCAGATGCTCAGTGAGCAACAGCTGAGCAGGATCTTCCAGGAAGTCAGAACAGACTGGCTTCTAGCACTGCAGCTCCAGCAGACTCCACCAGGGGGAGACACTGACATCTTACTGCAGCGCTGCTGAACGAGCGAGGATGGAGTTCCCCTCTAACGTGCACGCGAGCCACAGGGACGAGTTTTTCTCTAAGCTGCATTACGCCCAAGGCCTGCAGGGGGCGCTGTTTCGCATAAAACGTGCAAACTCCTTAAGGCGCCTTTAAGGCGAACCACCCTAATAATTTTAACAGTGCACCGAAACGGTTCAATCCAAATACATGTATTGTTACACTACTTTTTACCCTTTATCTTCAGAGGCCGGCGAGTTCTATTTTCTTCATTTTTATTGCAAGCTGAAGTTACTTTCTCATTGGTGCCTATTTGCGGTTCTGAAGTATTTAATTTCCACACTGTAAACCCGGATAAGTTGAGTTTACTTAAAACATTTAGGAAACTGGTTGCCCTGAAAAACTGAAGTGGATTTAACTTAAAAAAAAGTAGTGGGCAGCCCTGTCATTTTGAGTTCAATAAACTTGATGCCAAGTTTGTTGAACTTAAAATCATTAGTAATATCAATGTACGTTCTCGTCACCATGTTTGAACATCTATCACGTTATAAACTGGTTTGCAGTCAAAAAATCAAACAGTGCTCTTCTCACGATGACATTAATCTACAGTCAGTGACAGTGCTGTTACACTCCGGTAGCGACGGAGCTGTGCTGACAACATGAAGCACAGCAAGTGTTCATTTTGTCAGCAATTTTCAATTTTTGTTTCAGTCTTAGTCTTTTTCAAGCTTCTTTTTTTATTTTTAGTCTCGTTTTAGTCACATCCATCTGGTTTTTGTTAAGTCCGCTTTTAGTCAAATAAAAGTCCAAACATTTTAGTCCTTTTTTAGTCACTATAAATTATAACTATTTTAGTCTTTTAGTTGACTAAACGTGTGAGCATTTTAGTCTTAGTTTATATTCCAACTATTTTCGTCTAGTTTTATTCAGTGAAGTTTGTACTTTATAAACTTTAGCTCCAGTCGTTCTGCTTCCTCAGCACACACACACAAATGAAAACAAATGTATATTTCTGTCTCTTAATTTCTTCTATAAAAGACCGAGTTTGTCTTTTCACTTTGAGTCGACTCAGTCACAGCAATTTTCCCCTGTTTTCATGACAGGAAAAAGCTTTGAAAAACGTGTCACTCAAAGTTCAACATTTTACTTTTTCTTAATCTGTGGACACCAAAACTATTTTGACCAATAAAACCTGGTTGACATTTTAGTCTAGTTGTAGACTAAAAAGCAGTCAGTGCACATCGACATATTTAACCTCCTAGAAGATTGCATATCAAGACTCACACTTTTGCTTTAAAAAAATAAAATACCAAAAGTACTGTCGAAGTAGCATATTTATTTTTCATCCAAAAATGTGAACATAAATTATATACAAAAATAAAGGTTTACGAGGGGGTACCCAAAAAAAAAACGGAATTTGGTCAGAAAACAATAATAATGAGTTCCGACTTCTGGCCGTCAGATGTGCTGCAGGTAAGCCTCGTGCACATCTGTGAGAAATCTGAGCTCCCAGAGTGACACTGACGCCTGTCAGGAGCTGTTTATAGTAACAGAGTGCAGCGGCGGTCTGCGATTTTTTCCAAAATGGCGACATTGACTGTGAAGCCAGAGCAGCGCAAACATTAAATTCTGCTTTTTGCTGGAAAAACAGCAGCAGAAACACTCAGCTTGTTGCAGCAAGCCTACAAGGATGCTGCTCTGGGGAAGACTCAGGTCCATGAGTGGTCCGGGGGTCTGAGAAGGGCCAGATGTCGGCGCGTCAGGTCCGCTCAGCGTGAAAACAATGCTGAGCTGCTTCTTGGCTGTCCAGGGTCTCGTCCACAGCGAGTCTGTCCCTCCAGGTCAGACTGTAAACCAGGACTACTACAGGAAGTCCTCAGACGCTCCGTGAGGATGTGAGGAGGAAGCAGAGCGTCGTGGCGGAGTGGAGCCGGTTGATCCACCACCACAGAGCGCCAGCGGACACGGCGCTGCGCCTCACGCTGTTTCTGGAGAAGAATGAGATGAATCTCCTCTCCCATCCGCCTGATTCTCCAGATGAAGCCTCCAGTGACTTTTTCTTGTTCCCCAGGTTGAAGAAGCAGCTGAAGGGACAGCGGTTTGCAGATGTGGAGGAGGGGACAGACAAATCACAGCCGGCCCAGAATGACTTTACGCACAGGTCTGACGACGCATTGGTGAAGTGGGAGACACGGCTGGAGCGCTGCAGTAATGCGGATGGAGATTATTTTGAAGGCGACGGTGGTGTTTTATTTTGAAATGTCATAAATAAAAAGTTATAATCAAATTCCGGTTTTTTTTGGGTACACCCTCGTATGTACAAAAGAAAACTGCATACTGACAGTATTACAACCATTAACCAATGACCACGGAAACTTTAATTACAAATAAAACTAGAAAAACCTTTCCGTTTCGCAACAAGCTCCCAATCAGAGCTCTGATGTTGGTTCACAGTTTCTTACATGAGGGAGAGGGTTCTGCTTTGTTTCTCCTTGTGGAGTTTGAGGAAAGCGCTTCTCTCCAGTGAGGTTGGTGTTCTGTGGCGTCGGCCAGTTGAGATGTCACCAACAACGCTGAAGACACGTTCTGCAAAGGCTCGTTCAGTCGTTCAGTGAGGCTTTGGCCTCGCTGAATGACAACTGGCACTGAAATACGTACATCTCGGCCGCTTTGGGAAAGTGACGGCTGCCTCACCATGTGCACTTTCCTCAGCTGCTGCAGAACCTGAAATGTAACCTTCCACCTTTTTAAGAAGATGCTGAATTTCTTCTTCCTCATTTTCAACGAGGACTTCAGCCGACACGCTTGGGTTGAGAAAACATGCAGTTGCAGCAGGAGGCCAGACAGATTCAGCCGTGGCATCAAAGAAAGATCTGAAGCGAAAGTTGAGATTTTCAGATTTTTCTTCTGTGCCAGCGTGGCTACATCTTCGTAGTTTCCAGCCTGAGCTGAGCAGAACTCAGACAGCTGACTTCTGAAGTCCAACAGCACAACAAAGCAAAGGCAAGTCGTGTCACTTTCAGGCTGCGTTGTGTTCTGCCAATGGGAGCAGCAGGTCTTTGAAGACAGCCAGCTTCTGCCACTCACTGGAGATCACACTGTCCCACGTCAGGCTGTCAGCAGCTTCTGCCGTGCTGTCCTGCAACATTAATACACATTTTACTGCAGAGAAGTCTCCGGAACACTGGATGTGTATCTGGTTTTGAATTATGAACAATAATACTTCCTCAAATTATGTCTTCAACAATGTGATGACAGGGAAGCAGTCAAGTAGCTTTTTTTTTTTTTTTTTTTTTTTTTTAACTCTTTATTTACAAACTTAACAAAAACAAACTACAAAACATTGTGGGGTATGACTGTTGCAAGAACAAACATTTCACAAGTTTCATAACTGTGTTACATACTGCGTCCACTTCTCCCATCTCTTCTCAAATTTGTCCATTGTTAGTCTTAAGTAATGAGTCATTCTTTCCATCCCATAAATTTCGTCCATAATTTCTCTCCACCGTTACAATGTCACTTTTCATCCAGTTCTTCGTTATGGTTTTCTTGCAGGCCAACAAAATCTCTCTCTAAAGGTAGATATCCTCCGCACGTATTTCCTCTTTAGATGGTAGACCAAAGTACATAGTCCGTGGATCGTTTGATATCTTGTAGCCAAAGATTTCTTCAATTACCTTTACAATATTCTCCCAAACAGGTCTAACATTTGCACAGGTCCAAAAAACATGAGAATGATTGGCATCCTTATCACCACATAGTCTCCAGCACGATTGTAGACTTTTAAGCTGCTTGCTTTTGATGTGAGGTGTTATAAAATACCTAATTATGTTTTTCCAGCCATATTCCCTCCATTGTCTGGAGCTGGTTGAAGCATGCTGTGAAAGGGAAATAGAATGCCAATCTTCCTCTGACACTTGAAGTTGTAATTCAGTTTCCCACTTTTGTTTAACATATAATGAGTTATTCATGTTGCAGTTAGTTAGACATTTATATAGTCTGGATACAATTTTAGAAGGTAATTTTCTGTATGCCCCTCTCACCATTTCGACTAGTTCACTGCCCTCTTGTGATAAATAAACCCTGATATCCGAATTTAAAAAAAGTCTTAATTGGAAATACCGAAACAGGTCTGAGTTCTCCAAATTAAATTCAGTTTTTACTTTCTCAAAAGACTTAAATTCTGACCCTTCAGTTAGAGTGCACACAGCTGTGATTCCCTTATCAACCCATCTTAGAAATGTAGTATCAAGCTGACCCCTTCTGAACTTTGTGGAATGCGAGGGCCAAACCAACAGTTTACAGTCTCCTTCCAGCTTGAGTTTATTTACTACCTCCCACCAGATCTTAAGGGTTGTTTCAGTAATAGGGTTCACTTCTTCAGGCCGTGAACTCGCTTTGTCTCCAAGTCTCGATTGGGGTTGACATGCATCATAGTTGAGTTCAATATGCTTCCATTTGGAGTAATATTCCGTTGTGCACCAGTTAATCACATATCTCAACTGAGCAGCCAAGAAATACTCCTTTAAATTTGGGTGTGCGAGACCTCCTTTCTTTTTCTCAAGCTGAAGCGTTTTGAACCTTACTCTTGGTTTTGCTCCTTTCCATATAAATCTACTCACTTGTTTATCCCATTTAGCGAACTGCGTGTCTGGAATGTGTACTGGTAAAGAATTGAATAGATACATCAACCAGGGCTCTACATTCATTTTAATCACCTCTATTCTCAAGCTGAGATCTAAGGTTAAATTTGTCCATTTTGACAAGTCTTTTTGAATTAAGTCAAGTAGCTTTTTAAATGAATTTCCATGTAATGACATCGACACATCTATCATATTGTGTGTTATAAATGTACAAATGTAATGTAAATACATTAGTATTTAGGTAGAAAACCATTTTAATTGAAAATCTGTCCAATATGTGGTGCTCCGCCTTAAGTGCCGGAGCCTGAGACAGCATCCAGTATGCGCTTGACCACCTCGTGGGACAGTCTGTTGTTAAGGGGAGTCCTGTCCTCTGCAGCAAGCGCTCAGTGGCGACGGAGGACTTCTGGAGAAGCTTCACAATGTGGCGGAGTTTAGAGATGAAATGACTTGGTGTGACAATTTCACAAAAAAATAAAAAATGCAGGGATGAAATTGTGGGGATTTTTTGATTACAATATAATAAAGATTAGTATTCTATACCTACCGAAGTCTGCTCAGCAATCTCTGAATGTTCGGTTCCTTCGGCACCATGTTGACAACCAGCTGGTGTGTGGACCCACAGGGAGTCTCTCCAGGCCGTCAAAGCTGCTTCTAACGGAAGTCAAACACAGAACACACTGACCACTCAGTACTGCATGCTGGAGACGACCCCCCCGGCAGAATATGGAGCTAATTTATCTTTGTATTCATTCAGACAGAAATGTCACTTGGCAAAATACGATTCATGCTAATAGAATATACACACTGACTGACCCGAAGGTGAGCGGCGCTCCCTCCTCTCCTCCTTCCTCCTCTTTTTCACTCTCCTCCTCAGAAGTGGAGGTACTGTCAGCGTCCTCGTCATTCTTCCCCGGAAAGGCAGCAAACATTGCTGCCACTGTCCGTGATGACGGTGAGGACCCTCTGTCTGGAGACCCCCATCCTTCCATACGTGAGGAGGCACCGCCTGCTTGAGCCTGAGGAGGACATGTTCTGCCTGACCGTCCTCAGGTTGGAACAGCGAAGCGCTCACTGCCACACAGGATGCTGTGAGGCCTTTTCTCGTCCAAATGTCCATTCCAATGGAAATTTTACGTGCCATAGACTAGGGATGTGCGATACCACTTTTTTTCAGACCGATACCAAGTACGAGTACTTCATCTTCAGTACTCACCGATACCGATACTTGCATACCGATACTTTATATACATAAAATTTAAAATAATGCAATGAGATTATTTTTGAAAATGAATTTTATTTCCAATAAAAAGGCAGCCCAGCCACTATGTTTAAGTCCAAAATAATAGTCTGAAAAATAAAACAAGCAACTGAGTTTGCACTTATTTAAATGAAATTAAGTGCAAGATAAAACAATTTCTCTGAGTTTTACACTTTACATAAACTAAGGTTTTTAAATGTACTAATTTGAATGATTTTTTTATGAACTAAAGTCAAAGATAGAACAACCCCTGAGTTTAAAGAGCTGCTGGTGTTCTCTGTGCTGCTCTCGGATCTCTGCTCTTCAGTTTCTCGGTCTTCTGCAGAGTTTGCCGTCGAGTTGCTGCCGGAGTTTCCTTTTTTTCCAGCTCAACAGCGTCAGACTCTCGTCCACAAGCTTCGCCCTGAGGTGTTTAAACAAATTACTAGTGGTAAATGAACAACATGGCGCTCCTCCTGTAGCAATTTTAGCATTGCAGAGTTAGCATTCTGCAAAGCTCGGCTCGTTTTCAGTGATATAACAGAATTTCCACACCGGCGGTTCTGGTGAGACGAGCAGCCGTTCTGGACTCATCCTGTTGTCTCTGCTCTGGATGAGACTCATGGAGAATCAACCCGCTGCAGTGTAGCCCTGTGCCTGTCAGCGCCCCCTCCTGGAGAGGAGCTTCTTCCTCTTTCATGTTTGTCGGCAGCTTGCATCCCATTCGGTTGCACTACCGCCACCTGCTGGTGAGGAGGGCTTACTACGCGTGAGGTTTTCTTGCCGTGAGTATCGGCGGCTGGCATCGGTAGCCTTCACGAGTACCCGATACCTTGAAATAAGGCCAGTATCGGCCCGATACCGATACCTGGTATCGGTACTCGCACATCCCTACCATAGACAGTCTCTGTCTAAATCTGGCCTGTTCTGACCGATATGTTTGCTCCACCATGTCTGTTATTTTTGTTTTCTTCGGCACAGCAAGTCTTCTATCAATCTTCTCCATCATTGCAACAAATTCCTCATCTTCAGCGATCCTTGGAGGGAGGGCTGCCCGGCTTATCCACAGCGCTCCAGCTCCGTCTCTGCTACGCTGTCCGTGACACTCTGCTCTGTGCTTTGTGTGTCCATGAAGACGTTTCTGGACTGATGCACGGCCGTCCTGACCTGATGCTTGCTGGGTGAAGGACTGGGTTGAGGTGGAAGGACCAGCTCTCTCCTCCATCTGGAACAGAAATACAATGTCAGGACAGATGCAGATGAGAAAATCCACATTTTGAATCAAAGGTTAACACACACTAAAGATCTTCTGGAGGGCCGGATCTGGCCCCCAGGCCATGTGTTTGACACCCCAGCCATGCATCAATAGTTCCACACATTTCTGTAGTCTGGGCTGTCGTTACAGCTGACCGGCTCTGTCTTTGCCCTCTGACCGGCCGCTTTGTGGACTCCTTGGTCCGTTTCCAGACAGGTGGGGCAGAGCCGACGTGGCTCCGCCCCCCCCCCGTACAGCGGCGGACCCTCCGCCGCTGTACGGGGGGGGGCCCCATACACGTCTCTCTCGACCGGGGAGGGAGGGCAGAGGAGCGCAACTACCGTACCCCGAGGGGAGGGGGGGTCGGGGCGGGAGGTGTAGATCGCGCGGCCCTGAGCCTAAACCAGCCCACCAGGTGGCGCCGCGGAGGAACTGCGCCCAGTGGAGGCCGTTAATTTCACTTTTTTTTTTTTTTGCATCATGATGTAGGCAGAATTCAATTTGTGACATGAAAATAAAAGACCACAATTATATAAACTGTTTATTCTTCCATTGCGACCTGGTAAAAAAGCCCATGGACCAGTGGTTGGGAACCGATGGTTTAACGTGTTCCAAATTAAAAAAAAAAAAAATTCAAAAACAAGAACCCATGAAGTTGAATAAAATAATATAACAGTCATGAATTAACATGAAAAACACACGTAAGAACAGGCTTCTATGAACAAAGAACACGCATCTGTACTTTATTACGCACTTAGGCGGAAGGAAAAGTAGTTCCTAACATCCACATAGGATTTAGATAATATCTCAACAGTTTAGTTACTTTCCACTGTGTTCCTGTTATTATAGACATTAACTTAAATGACTGAAGCATCAAAAGCATCAATATGTCGATCTGAGAATTGATTTTAGAGCATAAGTTCTGGTATAGGATGTTTCTTTTTTCAATATAAATCCGCTCGGCTCATCTCTATTAACGGCAAATTAAACAGGCAACTCACATTAGTTTAATGTTGAGTTGAAACACAGATCAATCTTTTTTTTTTTCAATGACCCCACCTGAAGTTCCAGGTGAATCAAGCTGATGCGCCTCTTCAGGTTTGTGGTGGTCTTGTGTCCACATGGCTCTCCGTCCTTTCTCCTCACCAAACATTCTGTCTTCTTTTCGTCTCAGAATGTTGAAAATGAGCCCAGACGTCTTCCCGTTTCTCCTGCCAGCTGCTTTTCGAAGCAGGGTTGCTCCTCGTGGAGACAGCAGGTCTTGTGGCAGCAGGATGTGGGATTAGCTCGATCACGGAAACGGTGCACACACGTGCGCGGGACGCACAGGGAACTGCTCAGATGACTAATAATAATAATAATTCACCCAATTATTTTGTCGTCTCAATTTTCGTCAACCCCCCCAAAAACATTTTTATTTTAGTCTTTATTTATTAAATACATTTTCGTCCCCTCCATTTTCGTCTGCATAATTTGAACACGTTTTGTTCCAGTTATTGTCAGTGCTGTGAACAATCGTCTCGTCTCGTCTCAATAAGGGAAAAAGGGGCGTTGACGAATATATTTCATCTTTTTTTCGTCGACGAAATTAACACTAATGACATCAACCAGCATGAAAGCAAACAGCAAAATCAGTGGTTATGCAGAAAAAACATGCATATTGAACAGTGGTCGTATTTTTAAAGAGCAACATTACAAATAACCAGGCAGTGAAATCCAGAACAGCGGGAACGTTTTAAACACAGGTCATTCTTGGGGTTTCCGCTCCCCTCTGCCCAGGTTGAGCAGGAGCTGCTGAACCAAGAGGACGGTGGTTTTCAAGCACTTGGGGTGATCCGAGAGCAACGCATAAATCAGTCCGAACAGGACGCAGGAGCCTGCGGCAGGTGGCCAGCTGCTCCAGCTGCTCCAGCTGCTCCAGCTGCTCCAGCTGCTCCAGCTGCTCCATCGCCGCCGTCCAGGACGCCGCTCACTCTGGGGGGGTGGAGTTCAGGCTGCTCGTCGATTCCCGCCGGAGTTTCACTGTCCTTGTCAGCTGCATCCTAACAGAAAAAGAAACAGACAAAGAGACGACGCTGTAATGTCAACAATGCGGACTGACCACAGGAATGAAGGACAACAACAATTTTACTGCACCGTAACTCCATCTGTGCAACACAAGAGTCGTTTGAAGACGTGCACTGAAATGGTTTTGTAGCTCAGCAGAGACGGAGAGCTTCTCCCTCTTCTCACGTCAGCTGAGGTCAGTTTTACAGAAATAAAGACAAAAGGTGAAAGTTCAAACTTTTGCACAGTGTTAGTTAGTTTGGGATTTAGAGTAGGAAGCAGCAGATTCATCTGTTGTGGTAAATCCATATCAGATGGTCGCTGATGCAGATATTCAAAACAAATTGAGTGACTCACCGAAGTGGTTTTGGAGAACGCAGATGGGTCTTCCCCCGAGACGACTGGCAGTCCCCGAAGACAAAGACGCCTGGCGTCTGCGGGTCACTGGTCTGGAAGGGAGTGGACACAACGAAGTGCTCACACTGTGTATGATCAACGGAATTCCACAAAATCTGCAATTTATTACAAACTTCCTGGACAGAGAGGAGGAGGAGGACAGAAAAGGAGAGATAAGAATAAGAAAAATGTGAAAAACATGAGAAGTTGGAGAAATGAAGCAGTGAAAAGTAACGACATGAGAAGACAAGCCTGCCCTCGTCTGACGTAAAGGTCCGGTCGGAGCTCTTCTCCCTGAAGACGTCCATCACGATCGGTCAGAAGCTCAAAGGAAAAAGAAAGAACAAAAGTAAAGAGGGTCACGTGCACACTGCAGCATCACAGCCCGGCCACATCAACACCGACATGTGATGTTCCAAGAGTCAGTGGCAGAGAACCTGAGAGAAAACTACACAAGAAATACGCAGTAAGTGTAGCAAGAGCTAAAATGTCTAATGCTAAGAAACAGGAGCTTTTTCTGCAACCTTTTCAGCCGGTCTCAACACCAGGCTGTGTTCAAACCGCGTGCTGACCTACTACCATACTAACCTACTGAGGATGCAGAGCGCGAGTTTGAGTAGGTGAGAAGTTCCCGGATGCATACTGCATTCGCCAGAAATGTTGAGTATACATCGTGAGTTCACTACTCATACTGAAATTACCCAAGATGCAACGCGACGGACATTTGAATAAACTTTATTCATTTCACAATGACTGTTTATTCATGATGTGCATTTACCCAGCTGAGTATGGTTCTAGATTTAATCTTCCCTCCATTGTTTGTGCTCGTAGGGATGTTATGTTACGAGATTTATGACTGGATTGACATTGATTAAAAATATTTAAAAACCCCCACTTACATCTGAGAACAAGTCCCTGCTGGAAGCGACCATGATGGTCACTGCTAACTCTAAGACGTGAAAATATCAGTATTAATACTTGAAAAGTTGTTTTTGCTGCTCAGTTATAAAAGCTGTGTGTCTCAGAGAAAAGTGAGAGAGAGAATGCTTGAAGCTGCACTGCCAGCTGAATGTGTCCCAACATTCACTTACCGCTTCGGTTCAGCTTCATCATCGCTGACAGCCTTCGATGAGACGAGGCTGCCGAGGTGCGGGAGGTGGTCCGC
This sequence comes from Salarias fasciatus, assembly GCF_902148845.1. Lineage (NCBI taxonomy): Eukaryota > Metazoa > Chordata > Actinopteri > Blenniiformes > Blenniidae > Salarias > Salarias fasciatus. The sequence goes on along the minus strand of NW_021941405.1, from coordinate 53,065 downwards.
GTTTCCCAGTCGGACGTTACCAGTGGAGATGTTTGGAGACGTGGCGAGCGGGCTGCAGCTCGGTGGTGGTTGGGGGAGCATTTTAGCCTTTTTCATACTGACGGCCAGACCGAGCTGTTCGTACGCTCTGGCAAAGCAGACAGGAGGCGCTGAAGGTCCTCTTCTGAGAGGCTACGGAGTATTATGGTCTGCCTGCTGCAGCTCCATGGTGGATGTGGTGGAGGTTTGACCTTTAGTGTAGTTCTGACTGTAGCTCTGACTATAGTTCTGACTGTAGCTCTGACTGTAGTTCTGACTGTAGTTCTGACTGTGGTTCTGACTGTAGTTCTGAAAGTAGTTCTGACTGTAGCTCTGACTGTAGTTCTGACTGTAGATCTGACTGTGGTTCTGACTGTAGTTCTGAAAGTAGTTCTGACTGTAGCTCTGACTGTAGTTCTGACTGTAGATCTGACTGTAGTTCTGGCTGTTGTTCTGAAAGTTGTTCTCACTGTAGCTCTGACTGTAGTTCTGACTGTAGCTCTGACTGTAGATCTGACTGTAGTTCTGACTGTAGATCTGACTGTAGTTCTGACTGTAGTTCGGAAAGTTGTTCTCACTGTAGCTCTGACTGTAGTTCTGACTGTAGTTCTGACTGTAGCTCTGACTGTGGTTCTGACTGTAGTTCTGAAAGTAGTTCTGACTGTAGCTCTGACTGTAGTTCTGACTGTAGCTCTGACTGTAGATCTGACTGTGGTTCTGACTGTAGCTCTGACTGTAGTTCTGACTGTAGCTCTGACTGTGGTTCTGACTGTAGTTCTGACTGTAGCTCTGACTGTAGCTCTGACTGTAGTTCTGACTGTGGCTCTGACTGTAGCTCTGACTGTAGCTCTGACTGTAGTTCTGACTGTGGTTCTGACTGTAGCTCTGACTGTAGTTCTGACTGTGGCTCTGACTGTGGTTCTGACTGTAGTTCTGACTGTAGCTCTGACTGTAGCTCTGACTGTAGTTCTGACTGTAGCTCTGACTGTAGTTCTGACTGTGGCTCTGACTGTAGCTGTGACTGTAGTTCTGACTGTGGTTCTGACTGTAGCTCTGACTGTAGCTCTGACTGTGGTTCTGACTGTAGCTCTGACTGTAGTTCTGACTGTAGCTCTGACTGTAGTTCTGACTGTAGCTCTGACTGTAGTTCTGACTGTGGCTCTGACTGTGGCTCTGACTGTAGTTCTGACTGTAGTTCTGACTGTGGTTCTGACTGTAGCTCTGACTGTAGTTCTGACTGTGGTTCTGACTGTAGCTCTGACTGTAGTTCTGACTGTAGCTCTGACTGTAGTTCTGACTGTAGCTCTGACTGTAGTTCTGACCGTAGTTCTGACTGTAGTTCTGACTGTGGTTCTGACTGTAGCTCTGACTGTAGCTCTGACTGTAGCTCTGACTGTGGCTCTGACTATGGTTCTGACTGTAGTTCTGACTGTAGTTCTGACTGTAGCTCTGACTGTAGTTCTGACCGTAGTTCTGACTGTAGCTCTGACTGTAGTTCTGACTGTGGTTCTGACTGTAGCTCTGACTGTAGCTCTGACTGTAGTTCTGACTGTAGCTCTGACTGTAGCTCTGACTGTGGTTCTGAGTGTAGTTCTGACTGTAGCTCTGACTGTGGTTCTCAAAGTAGTTCTGACTGTAGCTCTGATTGTAGTTCAGACTGTAGCTCTGACTGTAGCTCTGACTGTGGTTCTGACTGTAGTTCTGACTGTAGCTCTGACTGTGGTTATGACTGTAGCTCTGACTGTAGTTCTGACTGTAGTTCTGACTGTAGCTCTGACTGTAGTTCTGACTGTAGTTCTGACTGTAGCTCTGACTGTAGCTCTGACTGTAGCTCTGACTGTGGTTCTGACTGTAGATCTGACTGTACTTCTGACTGTAGCTCTGACTGTAGTTCTGACTGTAGCTCTGACTGTGGTTCTTAGAGATTACTGGAAACAGGTTCATGTTGTACCTCTTATTTTTACAGCAGAACACCGTAAACGAATGACAGTTCTGTTCTGCAAAGTCAACTCCTGCCAAAGCGTCCAGTCCATCTCTGGAGACCACGGCAGCATTTCACCATGAAGTCTCCAGATGAGGACATGTGGGACGGACAGTGTGAGGACGCCCCCCCCGCTGGCGGGATACAGTCAGGTCGGCACCAATCCAAGTCGGCCCCGGCCAACTCGGCACCGCCCCGGGATACAGTCAAGTCGGCATCAAGCCAAGTCGGCCTCTGGGGGGGCTCTCAAGTGGCCGAGTTGGTCGGTGCCGACTTGACTGTAAGCTGCTTACCAACTTGGCCAAAAGCCTCTTTTTTTTTAATCACGATGCGGCTGCAGCGCGACCATTTGCACAGTTTTGTTCGTGCCGGCTGCGCCGCTTCTCCTCAGGTAGCGGGGGGGGGACTGGAGGACAAACTGTGTGATGATGGTGACTGACAGGTTAGAGGTGGAGAATGGACCTGGAGCTTCATGTTTGATGTTCTGTTTGAACCGAGTAGCTTAGCTACGAGCGGCTGTCTGGTCATGTGACCAGATCATGTGACCAGGCGGCGTTTGATCAAACCAGTCGCCTGCATTATAATTATAACTGTGCAAATCGTTGCGTTGCAGCTGGCATCAGCTCCAGGATTTGCACAGCTCCAGGTCCATTCTCCACCTCTAACCTGTCAGTCACCATACTCACACCGTTTGTCCTCCAGTCCCCCCCCCCCCCCCCCCCCCCCCCCCCCCCCGCTACGTGAGGAGAAGCGGCGCTGCTGGCGTGAAAAAAACTGCAAATCGTCGCGCTGCAGCCGCATCGTGATTGAAAAAAAAAAAAAAAAAAGAGGGCTTTTGGCTGAGTTGGTAAGCAGCTACAGTGAAGTCGGCACTGACCACTCGGCCACTTGAGAGCCCCCCCCCCCCCCCCCCCCCCCCCCCCCGGCGAGGCCGACTTGGCTTGGTGCCGACCTGACTGTATCCCCCCCCCCGGCGGTGGTCCTGGCCCTGCTGAGGTAGGTGGACTCAGGGGGACCGGCTGCTCCAGGTCTCAGTGAGACGACGTCTCCTGGATGTCCTGTGACGAGGCTCTGAGTCCAGCCTGGTCCCGTCCTGCGTCCACTCTGGGTCTTCACCAGCGGAGCGGCGGCGCTCTGAGGACGCAGAGCCAGGTTCTGGACTGGTCTGGACCGGGGACAGTCGGTTCCGGGCAGTCCCTCCGCAGGTCCGAGTCTGTCTGGACGCTCGGTCTGTCCACCACCTCCCAAGGGACGAACCGTCCGTCCTCGTCTGGAGACGGACGTGTCTCTGCTTCTGCCGCAGGGCCATCTGACCAGAGACCTGGACCGAACCTAGTCCAGGATTCAGAGTCAGAACCCTCCTCAGCACCCACCTGGTCCAGGCTTTGACCTTTGACCTCTAGGGGGACCAGGACGGCCAATCAGGGGCTTCAGGACAGACAGAGAGACAGAGGAGGACTGATGGACTGGAACCGGTCTGCCTCTGGTCAGCAGGGACCCACACAGCACCAGGAGTGTGTGTGTGTGTGTTTCAGTGTGTTGTAGTGGTGTTCTCATGGTGTGTGTGTGTTGTGTTGTGTAGTTCTGTTGTCATGGTGTGTGTGTGTGTGTTGTGTTGTGTAGTTGTGTCCCCATGGTCTGTGTGTTGTGTAGTTGTGTTCTCATGGTGTGTGTGTTGTGTTGTGTAGTTGTGTTCTCATGGTGTGTGTTGCGTTGTGTAGTTGTGTGTTTCACTCCACCACTCTGCTCTTTTCCTTTAAATAAACTTTATTTTGAAGTTGGCAGAAACAGGAAGTGTGGAGAACAACAGTCTTATTGTGGAGGGAGCAGGAAGCACGTGAGAGGAGCTGTCACAGTAAAACACTCCACTTCCTGTCCCGGCGTCTGAAACAGGAAGTGAGGAACAGTGGGATGTTGTACACACAGTAAAGGGTTCGATCCGCTTCTTCTCCTCAACCGTCTTCTGTTTCCATGACGACGCCCCGAGCCCTGCCTCTCAGCTCCGCCCCTCTTTCTTGCCGGTGCGTGGTTTGTTGCCTAGCAACGCGTCCATCTCTGCGATGAGGGGCGGAGTCAGCTGAGACAGCACCTGGTGAGAGAGCAGCCAATCAGAGCCTCCGGCTGGAGCAGCGCCAGAGACCGAGACTGAGGAGGGAGGGACTGTGAGTGTGTGTGTGTGTGTGTGTGTGTGTGTGTGTGTGTGTGTGTGTGTGTTCTTGTATTTCTATCCTTGTCGGGGCCAAATGTCCCCACAAGGATAGCAAAACGTGGAACGACGTGCCTTGTGGGACCTTTTTCCGGTCCTAAGTAGGAGAAACAGTGTTTTCTTGACCATGTTGTTGTTACTGAGAAAAGTAGGTTAGGGGCTAGACATGAATGGGAGTCAATGGACGGTCCCCACAAGGATAGAAATACGAGACTGTGCGTGTGTGTGTGTGTGTGTGTGTGTGTGTGTGTGTGGTTACCCTGATGGAGCCCAGGTTCTCCAGAAGTTGTTCCGTGTTTGAAACCCCGAGAAGAACCGAGCTGACCCCCTCACTGCGGAGACACCAGGCTGACACACACACACACACACACACACAGACACCCACACACACACACACACACACACACACACACACACACACACACACACACACACACACACACGGACATTAACAAAGGTGAGCAGTTTGCACGTGTTCTTGTTGTTGTGTATTGTCTGTCAGTGTGTGTATTGTACTGTGTGTGTGTATTGTACTGTGTGTGTGTGTTTGTGTTTGTGTGTGTGTTTATTGTGCTGTGTGTGTGTGTGTATTGTGCTGTGTGTTTGTGTGTGTATTGTACTGTGTGTGTGTATTGTAATGTGTGTGTTTGTGTGTGTGTGTGTTGTAGTGTGTGTTTATTGTACTGTAAGTGTGTGTATTGTAACTGTGTGTGTGTTTGTGTGTGTGTGCATTGTGCTGTGTGTGTGTGTGTGTTGTACTGTGTGTGTGTGTTGTACTGTGTGTGTGTATTGTACTGTGAGTGTGTTGTACTGTGTGTGTGTGTGTGTGTGTGTGTGTGATGTACTGTGTGTGTGTGTGTGTGTTGTAATGTGTGTGTGTCTGTATTGTGCTGTGTGTTTGTGTGTGTATTGTACTCTGTGTGTGTATTGTACTGTATGTGTGTGTATTGTAACTGTGTGTGTTTGTGTGTGTGTGCATTGTACTGTGTGTGTGTGTTGTACTGTGTGTGTGTGTGTGTGTTGTAATGTGTGTGTGTGTGTTGTACTGTGTGTGTGTATTGTACTGTGAGTGTGTTGTACTGTGTGTGTGTGTGTGTGTGTGTTGTACTGTGTGTGTGTGTGTGTTGTACTGTGTTGTACTGTGTGTGTGTTGTACTGTGTTGTACTGTGAGCGTGTGTGTGTGTGTTGTAATGTGTGTGTGTGTTGTACTGTGTTGTACTGTGTGTGTGTGTGGGTGTGTGTGTGTGTGTGTGGGTGTGTGTGTGTGTGTGTGTGTGTGTGTGTGTGTGTGTGTGTGTGTGTGAGTGTGTGTGTGTGTGTGTGTGTGAGTGAGTGTGTACCTATGGCCAGCTGCGCTGCGGTGCAGTTCATCCTTCCCGCCAGCAGGTGGAGCTCTTTGATCTTACTGAGCTGCTTCTTCCCTTCATCGCTGTAGAGACGCTCCTGCAGCCAGGAGTAGCCCTGAGGACAGGGGACAGGGGACAGCTGAGACACCGAGAGACACCGAGAGACACTGAGACACCGAGAGACACTGAGACACCGAGAGACACCGAGAGACACTGAGACACCGAGAGACACTGAGACACCGAGAGACACCGAGAGACACTGAGAGACACAGAGAGACACTGAGAGACACAGAGACACCAAGAGACCAGGGACACTCTGAGACACCGAGAGACCGGGGACACTCTGAGACACCGCGAGACCGGGGACACCCTGAGACACTGAGAGACCGGGGACACTCTGAGACACCGAGAGACCGGGGACACTCTGAGACACCGAGAGACCAGGGACACTCTGAGACACTGAGAGACACCAAGAGACTGGGGACATCCTGAGACACTGAGAGACACTGAGAGACCAATACACCCTGAGACACCGAGAGACCGGGGACACCCTGAGACACCAAGAGACCAGGGACACTCTGAGACACCGAGAGACACCGAGAGACCAGGGACACTGAGAGACACCGAGAGACCGGGGACACCTGAGACACCGAGAGACAATGAGAGACCAGGGACACCCTGAGACACCAAGAGACACTGAGAGACCAGGGACACCCTGAGACACCAAGAGACCGGGGACATCCTGAGACACTGAGAGATCGGGGACACCCTGAGACACCAAGAGACCGGGGACACTGAGAGACACTGAGAGACCGGGGACACCCTGAGACACCAAGAGACCGGGGACACTGAGAGACACTGAGAGATCGGGGACACCCTGAGACACCAAGAGACCGGGGACACTGAGAGACACTGGGAGACCAGGGACACCCTGAGACACCGAGAGACACTGAGAGACCGGGGACACCCTGAGACACCGAGAGACACTGAGAGACCGGGGACACCCTGAGACACCGAGAGACCGGGGACACTGAGAGACACTTAGAGACTGAGAGACACACTGGTGGACACAGCTGTCCCCAATGGACAGTTAGTTGTGTGTTTAGTGAAACATGGAGCTCTGGTCTGAGCAGGAGCAGAGTGTGTTCAGAGTGTGTGTTCAGAGTGTGTGTTCAGAGTGTGTGTTCAGAGTGTGTTCAGAGTGTGTTCAGAGTGTGTTCAGAGTGTGTGTTCAGAGTGTGTGTTCAGAGTGTGTTCAGAGTGTGTTCAGTGTGTGTTCAGAGTGTGTTCAGAGTGTGTTCAGAGTGTGTTCAGTGTGTGTTCAGAGTGTGTGTTCAGAGTGTGTTCAGAGTGTGTTCAGAGTGTGTATTCCGGAGTGTGTGTCAGAGTGTGTTCAGAGTGTGTTCAGTGTGTGTTCAGAGTGTGTGTTCAGAGTGTGTTCAGAGTGTGTTCAGTGTGTGTTCAGAGTGTGTTCAGTGTGTTTATTCCGGAGTGTGTGTCAGAGTGTGTTCAGAGTGTGTTCAGAGTGTGTTCAGTGTGTGTATTCCGGAGTGTGTGTCAGAGTGTGTTCAGAGTGTGTTCAGAGTGTGTTCAGTGTGTGTTCAGAGTGTGTGTTCAGAGTGTGTTCAGAGTGTGTTCAGAGTGTCTATTCCGGAGTGTGTGTCAGAGTGTGTTCAGAGTGTGTTCAGTGTGTGTTCAGAGTGTGTGTTCAGAGTGTGTTCAGAGTGTGTTCAGAGTGTGTTCAGAGTGTGTTCAGTGTGTGTTCAGAGTGTGTTCAGAGTGTGTTCAGTGTGTGTTCAGAGTGTGTTCAGTGTGTGTATTCCGGAGTGTGTGTCAGAGTGTGTTCAGAGTGTGTTCAGAGTGTGTTCAGAGTGTGTTCAGTGTGTGTTCAGAGAGTGTGTTCAGAGTTTGTTCAGTGTGTGTATTCCGGAGTGTGTGTCAGAGTGTGTTCAGAGTGTGTTCAGAGTGTGTTCAGTGTGTGTTCAGAGTGTGTGTTCAGAGTGTGTGTCAGAGTGTGTTCAGAGTGTGTTCAGAGTATGTTCAGTGTGTGTTCAGAGTGTGTTCAGTGTGTGTTCAGAGTGTGTGTTCAGAGTGTGTTCAGAGTGTGTTCAGAGTGTGTTCAGAGTGTGTTCAGAGTGTGTTCAGTGTGTGTTCAGAGTGTGTGTTCAGAGTGTGTTCAGAGTGTGTTCAGAGTTTGTTCAGAGTGTGTTCAGAGTGTGTTCAGTGTGTGTTCAGAGTGTGTTCAGTGTGTGTATTCCGGAGTGTGTGTCAGAGTGTGTTCAGAGTGTGTTCAGTGTGTGTTCAGAGAGTGTGTTCAGAGTGTGTTCAGTGTGTGTATTCCGGAGTGTGTGTCAGAGTGTGTTCAGAGTGTGTTCAGTGTGTGTTCAGAGTGTGTGTTCAGAGTGTGTGTCAGAGTGTGTTCAGAGTGTGTTCAGAGTGTGTTCAGTGTGTGTTCAGAGTGTGTTCAGTGTGTGTTCAGAGTGTGTGTTCAGAGTGTGTTCAGAGTGTGTTCAGAGTGTGTTCAGAGTGTGTTCAGTGTGTGTTCAGAGTGTGTGTTCAGTGTGTGTTCAGAGTGTGTTCAGAGTGTGTTCAGTGTGTGTTCAGAGTGTGTTCAGAGTGTGTGTTCAGAGTGTGTGTTCAGAGTGTGTGTTCAGAGTGTGTATTCCGGAGTGTGTGTCAGAGTGTGTGTCAGAGTGTGTGTCAGAGTGTGTACCTTCATGGCGGCCCTGGAGCTCTGGGGAACGCCCTCGTTGTATTTCCCGGTCAGCAGACCGCCGGCCAGAGGAGACCAGGTCATGGCTCCGACCCCTGCAGGGACCGCACACCTCATGTTGAGCCTGCCACCCTGAGTGTGTGTGTGTGTGTGTGTGTGTGTGTGTGTGTGTGTGTGTGTGAGTGTGTGTGGTACCGATCTTGTGGTAGAGCTCTGGCAGCTGCAGCTCCACCTTGTCTCTCTGGAAGTAGTGGTACTCGGCCTGTTCGCACACCGGAGGAACCAGGTTGAACTGCCGGGCCACGGAGTACGCCTCCTGCAGGACACAGCGGGGTCACAGCGGGTTCTCCAGTCTGGTCCTGCAGAACCCTGACCATCCAGCAGGTTCTCCAGCCTGGTCCTGCAGAACCCTGACCATCCAGCAGGTTCTCCAGTCTGGTCCTGCAGAACCCTGACCATCCAGCAGGTTCTCCAGCCTGGTCCTGCAGAACCCTGACCATCCAGCAGGTTCTCCAGCCTGGTCCTGCAGAACCCTGACCATCCAGCAGGTTCTCCAGCCTGGTCCTGCAGAACCCTGACCATCCAGCAGGTTCTCCAGCCTGGTCCTGCAGAACCCTGACCATCCAGCGGGTTCTCCAGCCTGGTCCTGCTGCAGTGCCTGGCTCAGCATGGGTTCTGCTGGGAGCCTCGTCACATCAACCAACCCGTCACACTAACCAACCCGTCAAGCTAACCAACCTGTCACACTAACCAACCCATCAAGCTAACCAACCTGTCACACTAACCAACCTGTCAAGCTAACCAACCTGTCACACTAACCAACCCATCAAGCTAACCAACCTGTCACACTAACCAACCCGTCAAGCTAACCAACCCATCACATTAACCAACCCATCACACTAAGCAACCCATCATGCTAACCAACCTGTCACACTAACCAACCCATCACATCAACCAACTTGTCAAGCTAACCAACCAGTCACACTAACCAACCCATCACATTTACCAACCCGTCACACTAACTACCAGTCACACTAACCAACCCGTTGGGCTAACCAACCTGTCACGCTAACCAACCCATCACACTAACCAACCCATCATGCTAACCAACCCATTACATTAACCAACCCATCACACTAACCAACCTGTCTCATCAGCAGCAGGCTAAACCTGGTCCAGGTTCTGGGTTCTTCACAGTAGAAGTTTGTTTTCAGCGTCTTGATAAACAAACCAGAGGTTCTGTGGTGTGTGTGTGTGTGTGTGTGTGTGTGTGTGCGTGCGTGCGTGTGAGCGTTCTTGTATTTCTATCCTTGTTGGGCCCAAATGTCCCCACAAGGATAGCAAAACGTGGAACGACGTGCGTGTGTGTGTGTGTGTGTGTGCGTGCGTGCCGCACCATGATCTCCACCACGTTCCACCGGGACGTTCCCCAGTACATGGCCAAACCCTGATCGATCACGAAGGTCATCGCTCGCACAATTTCTGAAACAACACAACACACACATTACACAACTACACACATAACCTGTGTGAGTGTGTGTGTGTGTGTGTGTGTGTGTGTGTGTGTGTGTGTGTGTGTGTGCTGACCCTCCATGGGAGCGTTGATGTCGCTCCTGTTGGCGAAGACGATGTCCACGTAGTCCAGCTGTAACCTGGACAGAGACCCTCGCAGACCTGCAACAGGTGGTGGGTTAGTCAGCTGGTGGACTGGTGAGCTGCTCATGGCTGGCTGGTTAGTTGGTTGGTGTTGTGGTTGGTTAGTTGGTTGGTTAGGTGGTGAGTTAGCTGTCATCTGGTTTCGGGTGGTGAGTTAGTTGTTTGTCAGCTGGTTTCAGGCGGTGAGTTAGTTGTTTGTCAGGTGGTGAGTTAGTTGTTTGTCAGCTGGTTTCAGGTGGTGAGTTAGTTGTTTGTCAGGTGGATTCAGGTGGTGAGTTAGTTGTTTGTCAGGTGGTGAGTTAGTTGTTTGTCAGGTGGATTCAGGTGGTGAGTTAGTTGTTTGTCAGTTGGATTCAGGTGGTGAGTTAGCTGTTTGTCAGGTGGATTCAGGTGGTGAGTTAGTTGTTTGTCAGCTGGATTCAGGTGGCGAGTTAGTTGTTTGTCAGCTGGTTTCAGGTGGTGAGTTAGTTGTTTGTCAGGTGGCGAGTTAGTTGTTTGTCAGGTGGATTCAGGTGGCGAGTTAGTTGTTTGTCAGCTGGTTTCAGGTGGTGAGTTAGTTGTTTGTCAGGTGGCGAGTTAGTTGTTTGTCAGCTGGTTTCAGGTGGTGAGTTATTTGTTTGTCAAGTGGATTCAGGTGGTGAGTTAGTTGTTTGTCAGCTGGTTTCAGGTGGTGAGGTAGTTGTTTGTCAGGTGGCGAGTTAGTTGTTTGTCAGCTGGTTTCAGGTGGTGAGTTAGTTGTTTGTCAAGTGGATTCAGGTGGTGAGTTAGTTGTTTGTCAGCTGGTTTCAGGCGGTGAGTTAGTTGTTTGTCAGCTGGTTTCAGGTGGTGAGTTAGTTGTCAGGTGGCGAGTTAGTTGTTTGTCAGCTGGTTTCAGGTGGTGAGTTATTTGTTTGTCAAGTGGATTCAGGTGGTGAGTTAGTTGTTTGTCATGTGGATTCAGGTGGTGAGCTAGTTGTTTGTCATTTGGTTTCAGGTGGTGAGTTAGTTGTTTGTCAGCTGGTTTCAGGTGGTGAGTTAGTTGTTTGTCAGGTGGCGAGTTAGTTGTTTGTCAGCTGGTTTCAGGTGGTGAGTTATTTGTTTGTCAAGTGGATTCAGGTGGTGAGTTAGTTGTTTGTCAGCTGGTTTCAGGTGGTGAGTTAGTTGTTTGTCAGGTGGCGAGTTAGTTGTTTGTCAGCTGGTTTCAGGTGGTGAGTTAGTTGTTTGTCAAGTGGATTCAGGTGGTGAGTTAGTTGTTTGTCAGCTGGTTTCAGGCGGTGAGTTAGTTGTTTGTCAGCTGGTTTCAGGTGGTGAGTTAGTTGTCAGGTGGCGAGTTAGTTGTTTGTCAGCTGGTTTCAGGTGGTGAGTTATTTGTTTGTCAAGTGGATTCAGGTGGTGAGTTAGTTGTTTGTCAGCTGGTTTCAGGTGGTGAGTTAGTTGTTTGTCAGCTGGTTTCAGGCGGTGAGTTAGTTGTTTGTCAGCTGGTTTCAGGTGGTGAGTTGGATGTTTGTCAGCTGGTTTCAGGTGGTGAGTTAGTTGTTTGTCAGGTGGTGAGTTAGTTGTTTGTCAGCTGGTTTCAGGTGGTGAGTTAGTTGTTTGTCAGCTGGTTTCAGGTGGTGAGTTAGTTGTTTGTCAGCTGGTTTCAGGTGGTGAGTTAGTTGTTTGTCAGGTGGTGAGTTAGTTGTTTGTCAGCTGGTTTCAGGTGGTGAGTTATTTGTTTGTCAAGTGGATTCAGGTGGTGAGTTAGTTGTTTGTCAGCTGGTTTCAGGTGGTGAGTTAGTTGTTTGTCAGGTGGCGAGTTAGTTGTTTGTCAGCTGGTTTCAGGTGGTGAGTTAGTTGTTTGTCAAGTGGATTCAGGTGGTGAGTTAGTTGTTTGTCAGCTGGTTTCAGGCGGTGAGTTAGTTGTTTGTCAGCTGGTTTCAGGTGGTGAGTTAGTTGTCAGGTGGCGAGTTAGTTGTTTGTCAGCTGGTTTCAGGTGGTGAGTTATTTGTTTGTCAAGTGGATTCAGGTGGTGAGTTAGTTGTTTGTCAGCTGGTTTCAGGTGGTGAGTTAGTTGTTTGTCAGCTGGTTTCAGGCGGTGAGTTAGTTGTTTGTCAGCTGGTTTCAGGTGGTGAGTTGGATGTTTGTCAGCTGGTTTCAGGTGGTGAGTTAGTTGTTTGTCAGGTGGTGAGTTAGTTGTTTGTCAGCTGGTTTCAGGTGGTGAGTTAGTTGTTTGTCAGCTGGTTTCAGGTGGTGAGTTAGTTGTTTGTCAGCTGGTTTCAGGTGGTGAGTTAGTTGTTTGTCAGGTGGTGAGTTAGTTGTTTGTCAGCTGGTTTCAGGCGGTGAGTTAGTTGTTTGTCAGCTGGTTTCAGGTGGTGAGTTAGTTGTTTGTCAGGTGGTGAGTTAGTTGTTTGTCAGCTGGTTTCAGGCGGTGAGTTAGTTGTTTGTCAGCTGGTTTCAGGTGGTGAGTTAGTTGTTTGTCAGCTGGTTTCAGGTGGTGAGTTAGTTGTTTGTCAGCTGGTTTCAGGTGGTGAGTTAGTTGTTTGTCAGCTGGTTTCAGGTGGTGAGTTAGTTGTTTGAACCTGAAATAATCCAAAATAATTCACTGTTTCGGGATTACTTTTTCATTTTCATTGTTTTCACCTTCAATGATGTGTTTTCGGGACAGTCCGCGCTCCGTCTCTGCCCTGCAACAAACAAACAAACAAACAAACAAACAAACAAACAAACAACCATCAGTCTGTCCGTCTGATCCGGGCTGAACGGTTTGAATCTTCTCTCATAGACTCACTGTCCTCCCCAGTACAGCTTGGTGGTGATCACATAGCTGGACCTCCTGTGGACACACACACACACACACACACACACACACACACACACACACACACACACACACACACACACGTCAGTGTCAGACCAGACTGTGTCTCTCAGATGAAGCAGACGTTCTGAAGTTTTCACCTCCATCCTTTTTTCTTCAGGATGTTTCCCAGAGTCGTCTCTGCTCTGAAACACACACACACACACACACACACACACACACACACACACACACACACACACACACACACACACACACACACATTTATATATGATCTATAGTCAAGGAAAATCATAAAGGAAACAAATTCATTAATGCATTTTGAATGTACAGACGGATGGATTGAGGGATGGATTGAGGGATGGATGGACAGATGGATGGATTGAGGGACAGGTGGATTGATGGACAGACGGATGAGACGTTGGAGACACATTGAGACATTCACCTCCCTGAAGCGTAGACCTCTGCTGTGTCAAACAGATTGACTCCACTGTCATAAGCTGCTGTCATCACACTGTCCGCCATCTGGGGACAGACAGGACAGGACAGGGACAGGAGGGACAGGGACAGGAGGGACAGGCAGGACATCCAGGACAGGGAAAGGAGAGGGACAGGGAGAGGACAGGGACAGGGAGAGGACAGGGACAGGGACAGATAATAAGTGGATCAAATGCTATTTTTATCTGTTACTAAAATCAAGTTCTGAAGGCTTTGATGACGCCACAGCTAAAATCACACACACACACACACACACACACACACACACACACACACACACACACACACACACACACACACAGTACCTCATCAGATATCTGAGATCCAAACGTTACCCACGTTCCTGTAAAGAGAAGAGTCAGTTAGTCTGTGTGTGTGTGTGTGTGTGTGTGTGTGTGTGTGTGTGTGTGTGTGTGTGTGTGTCTCACCCAGTCCCAGGCAGGACACTCGGAGTCCAGACTTGCCCAGGTTCCTGTAAGACAGAGTGGGTGTTAGTTCTGAGGAGAACCCTGGCTCCTGCCGGGTTCCTCCGGGTTCCTCCGGGTTCCTCCGGGTTCCTCCGGGTTCCTGCCGGGTTCCTCCGGGTTCTGGAGGTTCCTCGGTTCTCTAACGGAACCACAGGAGGCAGCGGTCCTGTGGAACCAGAACCAGCTTCAGTTCTGTCGGCCCACACGGTCTCCAGACCGTTCTGAGGAGGCTCCAGTTAGAACAGACGAGAACAGACTCGTCCTTCGCCCACCCAGGTGGTCGGTCGGCTCCCCGGTCCAAGGCACCGGGGGGACCAGACTCTCCCTGAGGACCTGAAGTCTCTGGATGTTCAGGACTGTCTTGGTTGACACGTCTCTGCAACATGGCGTGGCGGTCGGGGACGGAGCCTCTGGACTGGCAGACCGGGTGGTGATCCCTGTTTAAAAAGGGGGACCGGAGGATGTGGTCCAGCTATAGGGGATCACACTCCTCAGCCTCCCCGGGAAAGTCTAGTCCAGGGTCCTGGAGAGGAGGATCCGACCGAGAGTCGAACCTCGGATTCAGGAGGAACAATGCGGTTTTTGTCCTGGTCCTGGAACCCTGGACCAGCTCTAGACCCTCCATAGGGGCTCGAGGGTTCGTGGGAGTTCGCCCAACCAGTCCACATGGGTTCTATTGACCTGGAGAAGGAGTTGGACCGCGTCCCTCATGGTGTCTTGTGGGGGGTGCTCCAGGAATACGGAGTCCGGGGCCCCTTGTTAAGGGCCGTCCGGTCTCTGTAGGACCGGAGTAGGTCCACATTGCTGGCAGTAAGTCAGACCTGGTCCCGGTTCATGCTGGACTCCAGCAGGGCTGAACTTCGTCACCGGTTCTGTTCAGAATCTTTAGAGGGACGCGGATCGGCCGGTTTTGCTCATTGGTATCTAATCTCTAGCCCCCCCTGGAGGGCCGATACAGGACTACCGGCACTGGAAGCTTTTACTGCGCCGCTTCCTCGCTTTTCCTCCTTCCTCTGAAAACGCTCTGTTCAGTTGACTCCATCCCAGTCTCATCCACGTGCACATTCACCCTCTCACCCCGTGTGGCAGATAACCCGCTACTTACTCGCCAAACAGAAAACTCATCTGCCGCTGGCGGCTGTTCATTTCGGACGTTGGTGGTGATTCTAACTTTTTTGCGCTATTCCCCGATCAGCTGATGACTCCGTGGAGCGTCCAGCCTCACCATCTGAAATAACTTTATAGCTAAACAAACGCAGGACACTGAGCAGTTCTGACTCACCGCTTGCTCTGCGGGATCATCAACACCACCGTGTACCGTGGGAACGGCTCGGCGTTCAAGTGCAGCTTGACGGCAAATCCAGCTTCAGACTGGCCCAAATTAGCAAAACAGCGCCGCGCAAAACGCCGCTGGCGGACAGAGACTGGAGGACTCGTCTTCTTCTGACCCCGAAAAAGAAATAATTCCCACTGCTGCCTGGAAGATTCGTCTTCAGGAAAGCCAAATAAAACTGCCTTTCCAGGATGTCCAAATAAATATTTTCTGGGAGCCATGTTCTCTGGATCTAACACCAACACACACACACACACACACACACACACACACACACACACACACACACACACATACACACACACACACACACACACACACACACACAGCAGGCACAGAGAACCTGGCCGGGTCTCAGCATGACCATATAAGGAAGCCGGATCACATCTACGTCACGACGGTCCGGCTTGAAAACCCTCAGAGAACCAGAACCTTCACAGCCAGGAAGAACGTTTTCAGGGCTTGTGGGTAAAAACATGAACCTCATTACTGGACACTGTGGCGTCGTCTCACTTTGGTATCAGACAGTTTAACAGTGTCTACAGGTTTAAAGAAGACGTCCACTGATCAACGTCCCCTTTAAGGACAGAATTTCTAGGTGCAGCCAGGGGCCAGAGGGGGTCCGGTTCGGGGACCAGGGGCCAGAGGGGGTCCGGTTCAGGGACCAGGGGCCAGAGGGGGTCCGGTTCGGGGACCACAGGATTTCATCTCTGCTCTTTGCAGATGATCTTGTCCTGTTGGCTTCATGGAACCCGGACCATCATGCACTGGGGCGGTTTCCAGCCGAGTGCGAAGCGACAGGGATGAGGATCAGCACCTCCAAATCCGAGGCCCTGCTCCTGGACCGGAGGAAGGTGGTCTGTCCTCTCCTGGTCGGTGGAGAGACTCTGGTCCAGGTGGAGGAGTTTCAGTATCTTGGGGTCTTGTTCACAGCGGGGGGGCGGGTGGAGGAGAGACTGACAGGAGGATCGGTGCAGCGTCTGCAGTGATCAGTGGTATCGGTCCGTTGTGGTGAAGAAGGAGCTGAAAGGAGAAGCTCTGGATTTACCGGTCAGTCTACGTCCCCCCCTCACCTCTGGTCCTGAGCTTTGGGTCATGACCGAAAGGACAAGATCCTGGATACAAGCGGCTGAAACAAGCTTCCTCCATAGGGGGGCTGGACTCCCTTAGAGACAGGGGGAGGAGCTACGTCAGCAGGGGGAGGAGCTACATCACCAGAGAGGAGCTGGGAGTAGAGCCGCTACTCCTCCACATTGAGAGGAGCAGCTGAGGAGCTCAGCTCCTCTTTAGGATGGAACCTCCTGGACGTCTCCCTGGGGACGTGTTCCAGGCACGTCCCACTGGGAGGAGACCCTGGGGAAGACCAGGGGCCTCACCTATAAAACCCTGCGGGAAAATCTGACAATAATGGCGCGTGGGAACGCAACGCAAACTTCTGTCCGCAAAAAAAATTCGGGAGCCAAAAAAAAGTGCGCCGCACAGCTGTTCGCAATTTCCAAGTCACGGTTTCAAATCCTGCGGAGAACGTGTCGGTGGCCGATCACACCCACAATCCCGCCCCAACTCCACCCCTTGGCACCATATATGGGTATGCAAATGAACTCGTGAATGAAATTTGGGTATATTAGACGGTGAGGCGCAGCGGAGCCTGCAGATAATCGCGGATCAGGCGGATGAAGTGTCGAAAAATGAAGATTTTAATGACATTCGGGCGGGTTGTGTTGAAGCACTCAAATAAAAAA
Source organism: Salarias fasciatus (assembly GCF_902148845.1). NCBI lineage: Eukaryota > Metazoa > Chordata > Actinopteri > Blenniiformes > Blenniidae > Salarias > Salarias fasciatus. Next base: position 36,328 of record NW_021941405.1, on the reverse strand, counting down.
AAAAGCAACATTTTAAATCTTATTCCAAACATAAAGAAACGAACGAAAACGATAGAAAAACACTTTATGATCAGCCAAATGAGCAAAAGTGTGCATAATCATGGCATTTACAATTTAATCGCACATTCAGCAGAAAACAACGCAGCTTTTCCTTTTCCAGGCGATCAGCGTCTCGCTGCAGAACACAAGTGTGGCCGGCAGGTGAGACGCGCCGCATGCAGGCGGTGGATCTGCTGCTGTGGAGGGCTGAGGTGATGCTGCTGCCGTTATTGGTGAGGTGGAGAGCCGGGCTGCTGTCCTCTCTGGAGGACACAGCAGTGGAGGGACAGAGTGGAGCAGGTGACCACAACGTGGTCAGAGCCATCGGGCCACTACTGCTGAAGTGAAAAAAGTGGTCCGACTTGAAGGTGAGTTGTCATAATTCATAGAGTCTCAACATTGCAGAAACACCTTTTAAAAAAAAGGAAAAAAAAAAAACTTAACATAAAAATGTAGTGGAAATGGTTGCACAATATGATTGTGCGTCCAGGCATTATCTAAATTGTTTTGCCTCTGGAGTCAACAGGATTTAATGCGCTGCAGCATAGAGGCTGTGAACCCGGGATGATTCGGGGTTCGGACGTCAGATATGGCCATGGCAAAATAGCAAACATTTTTTGTGTCAATTTGCCATTTAATTGTGAACAATTTGAAGTGTGTATCATGAGAAAAATTGTCATACAAGGGACAGTGGGTATTTGTAAGTGCAGAGACAAAGACATTGTACATGTTTATATGTGATGTGTCTGATTGCTCCCTGTGAACTATTTATTTTGTGTTTATTTTAGAAGATGCAGAAAGGAGATGGAACAGGATGGAAACATTCCAAAGCCTCTGAACATGACTTCCTCAAAGTGTCTCCCCTCATGTGCTCATCACCACTCACTGTCTGTCTTAAATGTATATTTAAATTATATCGAACTTATGTCTGTTATTTATTTCGTTATATCTGTCTTGGATCTTGGTGTAAATTAAGTTTGATTTATATCTGTCGGCTTCTATCTATTATTTAATTAAATGTGTCTTCCAGTTTATTTCCATTATATTTAATTCAACTTAAATAATTAGTTGTGTCGGTCAGTATATTCCTGTTATGCAATTATATCTAATTTTGCATACAAACTATATTTAACTTTTCCTTGTATGGTTGGGCTTTGTATTTTTCTACTTTTCTTTCTACGTTTCTTGCCGCTGCAGCCCTGCAGTTTCCCCATGCGGGACAAATAAAGGCTTTTCAATTCCGTTTCCTTCTGCTTAGTCGTCTCCACGTAGTTTTTCTGAATTGTGCGGTCCCGTACGGCAGCTATTTTGTTGGCGGTGAGGACCGCAAAGTCACGCGCATTTTTTCCCTTCGCAAAATGTATATAGGTACCTGCTTTGGCGCAGAGGGGCGGCACCGCAAGGTTTGGGGCTCGTTTTGTGCGCCGCAAGCTTTATAGGTAAGGCCCCAGGACACTCGGGAGAGACTATGTCTCTGGGTTGGCCTGGGAACGCCTTGGGATCCTCTAAGAGAACCTGGAGGAAGAGTCTGGGGACAGGAAGTTTAGGGACAGGAAGTTTGGACATCCCTGCTGAGACTGCTGCCCCTGAGACCCGGCACCGTATGAGCGGTAGAAGATGGATGGATGGATAGACTAGAACAGACGAGACTAGACTACAACAGAACAGACTAGACTAGACTAGAATGTGTTTATTATGATAAATCACCTCCTTGGAGCCAATAGAAAGAGAGCAAAGAAATAAACAACAGCAATAAATACTAGAAACATGCAGACGTGGGCAAACTGTTGGTTCCTTCATTTCATGAAAGAAAAACTCCCAGAGAAACAACCTGAACCTGAGAAAACTCGCAATAAATAAGAATTCTATGAAATTTAACCCATGAAAGCCAGACGCTGCTTTTTAATCAGACTTCAACAGAAATATTCAAAAAATAAATCATGAAACAGGCCTGCTGCAGAGACTCCAGCTAGCCTGTTAGCTCTGAGGAGAATCATGCTAGCCTGTTAGCTCTGAGGAGAATCATGCTAGCCTGTTAGCTCTGAGGAGAATCATGCTAGCCTGTTAGCTCTGAGAAGAATCACATTAGCCTGTTAGCTCTGAGGAGAATCATTTTAGCCTGTTAGCAGAGGTGGACATAAAGTACTTTCCCATGCCATGTTTTTGTTGTGCCCAGTCAGTTAACAAAGGGCTGAGCTGATTTGAATCACCTGCAACCAACAGTTCTGGGCCCAGGTGATCACGATCAGCCCAGCTCTTCGAGAACTGACTGGATACATGGAAAACATGGCATGGGAAAGTACTTTCTGCCTACCTCTGCCTGTTAGCTCTGAGGAGAATCACGTTAGCCTGTTAGCTCTGAGGAGAATCATGCTAGCTCGTTAGCTCTGAGGAGAATCACGTTAGCCTGTTAGCTCTGAGGAGAATCACGCTAGCCTGTTAGCTCTGAGGAGAATCATGCTAGCTCGTTAGCTCTGAGGAGAATCATGCTAGCTCGTTAGCTCTGAGGAGAACCAAGTTAGCCTGTTAGCTCTGAGGAGAATCATGCTAGCCTGTTAGCTCTGAGAAGAATCATGCTAGCCTGTTAGCTCTGAGGAGAATCATGCTAGCTCGTTAGCTCTGAGAAGAATCATGCTAGCCTGTTAGCTCTGAGAAGAATCATGCTAGCCTGTTAGCTCTGAGAAGAATCATGCTAGCCTGTTAGCTCTGAGGAGAATCATGCTAGCTCGTTAGCTCTGAGAAGAATCATGCTAGCCTGTTAGCTCTGAGAAGAATCATGCTAGCCTGTTAGCTCTGAGGAGAATCATGCTAGCCTGTTAGCTCTGAGGAGAATCATGCTAGCTCGTTAGCTCTGAGGAGGAGACTCATGTTAGCCTGGGGAAAGCTTTAGCAGTGTTAGCATTGTTAACTTGCTATTTGAAAACTACCAGTCAGTTGAGTCCATCAGCTCTCATCCTGCTTTTTGCATCCAGCAGCAGTGCATGATGGGACTCAATGTTCCAGCATTGAATAAGCCAATCAGCACTCAGCACAGGGATTAGATCCAACCAATCAGAGAGCAGCACAGCGGTTTAAACCAACCAATCAGAGAGCAGCAAAGAGGTTAAAACCAACCAATCAGAGAGCAGCACAGGGATTAGATCTAACCAGTCAGAGAGCATTACAGAGGTTAGAGCCAACCAATCAGAGAGCAGCACAGGGATTAACACTGCCTTCAATTAGGAACCTTCTTATTGTTGCTGCTGATGAACACTGCAGATGTTTCAGAGGACACACACACACACACACACACACACACACACACACACACACACACACCAAGGGTCAGCACATCGTGACCAGAGCCACTTCCTGTCACATCAGGGGTCAAAGTGCTGAGTCAGTTTGACGGTGCAGTGGAGGGTGGAGGTGGACTGCTCCATGAAGAGGAGTGTGTGTGTGTGTGTGTGTATGTGTGTGTGTGTGTGTGTGTGTGTGTGTGTGTGTGTGTGTGTGTGTGTGTGTGTGCGCACAGTAAGCGGTGAGCCAATCAGGCAAGCTCACTATAAAACACACAAACGCGTGTTCTGATGGCCTCCAGGTCTGAATCAGAACCAGAACCAGACCCAGTCCAATCAGGAGGGAGGAAGATGCTCTATGGTCTGATGTCAGAGGAGGAAGAAGCTCTATAGTCTGTTAGAGGAGGAAGATGCTCTATAGTCTGTTAGAGGAGGAAGAAGCTCTATAGTCTGTCAGAGGAGGAAGATGCTCTATAGTCTGTCAGAGGAGGAAGATGCTCTATAGTCTGTCAGAGGAGGAAGATGCTCTATAGTCTGTCAGAGGAGGAAGATGCTCTATAGTCTGATGTCAGAGGAGGAAGATGCTCTATAGTCTGTTGTCAGAGGAGGAAGATGCTCTATAGTCTGATGTCAGAGGAGGAAGATGCTCTATAGTTTGTCAGAGGAGGAAGATGCTCTATAGTCTGTCAGAGGAGGAAGATGCTCTATAGTCTGTCAGAGGAGGAAGATGCTCTATAGTCTGATTCTAGAGGAGGAAGATGCTCTATAGTCTGATGTCAGAGGAGGAAGATGCTCTATAGTCTGTTGTCAGAGGAGGAAGATGCTCTATAGTCTGATGTCAGAGGAGGAAGATGCTCTATAGTTTGTCAGAGGAGGAAGATGCTCTATAGTCTGTCAGAGGAGGAAGATGCCCTATAGTCTGTCAGAGGAGGAAGATGCTCTATAGTCTGATTCTAGAGGAGGAAGATGCTCTATAGTCTGATTCTAGAGGAGGAAGATGCTCTATAGTCTGTTGTCAGAGGAGGAAGATGCTCTATAGTCTGTCAGAGGAGGAAGATGCTCTATAGTCTGTCAGAGGAGGAAGATGCTCTATAGTCTGTCAGAGGAGGAAGATGCTCTATAGTCTGTTAGAGGAGGAAGATGCTCTATAGTCTGTTAGAGGAGGAAGATGCTCTATAGTCTGTCAGAGGAGGAAGATGCTCTATAGTCTGTCAGAGGAGGAAGATGCTCTATAGTCTGTCAGAGGAGGAAGATGCTCTATAGTCTGATGTCAGAGGAGGAAGATGCTCTATAGTCTGTTGTCAGAGGAGGAAGATGCTCTATAGTCTGATGTCAGAGGAGGAAGATGCTCTATAGTTTGTCAGAGGAGGAAGATGCTCTATAGTCTGTCAGAGGAGGAAGATGCTCTATAGTCTGTCAGAGGAGGAAGATGCTCTATAGTCTGATTCTAGAGGAGGAAGATGCTCTATAGTCTGATTCTAGAGGAGGAAGATGCTCTATAGTCTGTTGTCAGAGGAGGAAGATGCTCTATAGTCTGTCAGAGGAGGAAGATGCTCTATAGTCTGTCAGAGGAGGAAGATGCTCTATAGTCTGTCAGAGGAGGAAGATGCTCTATAGTCTGATTCTAGAGGAGGAAGATGCTCTATAGTCTGTTAGAGGAGGAAGATGCTCTATAGTCTGTTAGAGGAGGAAGATGCTCTATAGTCTGTCAGAGGAGGAAGATGCTCTATAGTCTGTCAGAGGAGGAAGACGCTCTATAGTCTATCAGAGGAGGAAGATGCTCTATAGCCTGATGTCAGAGGAGGAAGATGCTCTATAGTCTGATTCTAGAGGAGGAAGATGCTCTATAGTCTGATTCGAGAGGAGGAAGATGCTCTATAGTCTGTCAGAGGAGGAAGATGCTCTATAGTCCGTCAGAGGAGGAAGATGCTCTATGGTCTGATTCTAGAGGAGGAAGATGCTCTATAGTCTGTCAGAGGAGGAAGATGCTCTATAGTCCGTCAGAGGAGGAAGATGCTCTATCTCCTCGCACTTTAAGAGCTTGTGCCTCATGCGGCATGATCACCACTCTGTTACACTGTTATTTATTATTCTTACATCTTGTGGTTGCATTTATGCAAATTATACTTGCCCCTGTATTTTTTTCTGTCTTCATCAAATGCCCGTGTTGTTTTCTGTTTTGTCCCTTATGTTTTTTTGTCCAAAGTCTTCCTGTCCTTGACATTTTAATCGAGGTGAAATGTAGCTTCACATGAGCTCCCAGAAAATTTCGTTGTCCCCCCCCCCGTGCAACGACAATAAAGTCTATTGTCTTCTGTTCTATTCTACAGTCTGTCAGAGGAGGAAGATGCTCTATGGTCTGGATGCTCAACCAACTACCAACATGCAAACAGCCCCTGGACATAGATGCTAACAATATGCTAATGCTAATCACAGCTCCTGTGGAACCAGGCTAATGCTAATGCTAATGCTAATGCTAATGCTAATGCTGCTGTCTCAGTACTTCAGTCCAGTGACTCCATCAGTTCCACAGTGAGGATTCACATCTTCACACATCAGTATTTACACTGAGAGACCTGAGCAGCTCAACACACACACACACACACACACACACACACACACACACACACACACACACACACACACACACACACACACACACACACACACACACACACACACACACACACACACACACACACCCAGGACCCTGGGCCAGTCCTCTCTCCTCCACTGTGTCTCACTCTCACCTGTACTTCATGTTGCCATGACGACCCAGGGCCTCCTTCATGTGGGCGTGGCCTGGCAGGGTGGTCCTGCTCAGAGGCTCCGCCCTCACCTTTGACTGACAGGTAGTGTTTGAAGCCGCCGCCGCCCGCCGCTCCTTCAGCTGGTGCTCGCTGGTCCCGCCCCCTCCCCCGCCGCCCCCCACGTTACACGCGATGGACACCTGCATCCCGGCGGGGTGTGTCTGTGTGTGTGTGTGTGTGTATGTGTGTGTGTGTGTGTGT
>NW_021941405.1:0-27500 GCF_902148845.1 Salarias fasciatus | reverse complement strand
ACAGTGGAGGCTCAGAGGAGGATTAAAGTCCTGCAGGTCACCATCATGGCTCCTAAGCCTGACCCTTGACCCCCAGCAGGTCCCTGGACTTGGTATCAGCATGTATTTCCTGCAGAGGTTTAACAAACAGCTCCCCCCCCCCCCCCCCCCCCCCCACCCCCCCATCACGTGCTCCCTGACTCTGAGCAATGAGGACTGTGTGGACTCAGCCGTCGCCTCAGGCTGAAGCCTGGACTCTAATGGGATCCGAGTCACTGACCTCAGAGACACTGCCAAGCCGCCCGCTCAGCAGGGTTAGCCAGGATGCTAAGCTAACACAGGAAGTACGGCCGGAAAAGCTAAACTTGAACTGAATGAAATTCTAGATAAAAAAAAAACTCAATTCCTGATCCAACGACTCCGTTTAGAGAACTTTGAGCATAGTAATAAATCTGGAAGATTCCTGGCGAATCAGTTAAAAACAAACAAGGAGAAAACAGGATTTCAGCTGTTAAAGACTCAGAAGGAAACATCAGCCATGACCCAGACAAGATCAATAATATCTTTAGAGATTTCTATCAAGGATTATACCGATCACAAATAGACACAACAGATGAGGAAATTAATACTTTTTTTAATGATATTAACCTTCCAAAACTGAAAGATGAAAACAGAATAGTGTTGGATTCTCCTCTTTCAGTGGATGAACTCCATAAATCTCTGCAGGATATGCCCAACAATACAGCTCCAGGTCCAGATGGCTATCCAGCAGAACTCTATAAAGAATTCTGGACCATGTTGGCTCCACTTTTCACAAAATGGTAATGGAAATAAAAAATAAACGAACAGTACCCTCAAATATGAACTTAGCCAAAATAACTTTAATACTTAAACCAGGGAAAGACCCCACACTTCCGTCCAGTTATCGTCCAATTTCATTAATAAATGTAGATCTCAAAATAATCAGCAAAGCCCTATCCAGAAGAATAGAAAAGATAACCCCGCTCATAATACATCCTGACCAAACAGGGTTCATTAAAGGTAGACATTCATCCACTAACATGCACAGATTAGTTAATGTAATAGATTACTCTACAATACATAATCTGGAATCCATAATTATCTCTTTAGATGCTGAAAAAGCTTTTGATTGAGTAAATTGGAAATTTCTATTTGGAATATTAACCAAATTTGGGTTTGGAAAGTCTTTCATAGACTGGATTAAAATCTTCTATAACAACCCAGCTGCATGTGTGAAGACTAACGAGCAGACTTCTCCAAGCTTCTGTCTGCAGCGAGGAACCAGACAGGGCTGTCCACTCTCTCCTCACTGTTTGCCATCTTTATCGAGCCTCTGGCAGCTGCTATAAGACAAAATAAAGACATCAGAGGGATCCTGGCTAACAATAAGATAGAACATAAAATAAGTCTTTATGCAGATGATGTATTGCTTTTCCTGCAGAACTCTCCATCTTCTATCTCCCAGACAATCACACTTATTGACAAATTTTCAATAATATCGGACTATTCTATCAACTGGTCTAAGACTACAGCCATGCCTATAAACTGTGATTTACAAAGTATACCCAATGCTACAATCCAGTCTGGAAACATTAGATATTTAGGCATAAACATTTCTCCAAGGATATCAGAACTTTCAAAACTAAATTACGTTCCGTTACTGAAATCAACAGAGGATGACCTCTTACGGTGGAGACGCTTACCTATATCTCTTATGGGGAGGGTTGCCACCATTAAAATGGTGACTTTACCTAAGGTTAACTATTTATTTTCAATGATACCAACCAAACCATCGTCTGGCTGCTTCAAATCACTGGACTCATACATATCTAAATTTCTCTGGAAAAATAAACCATCACGTATCAGTTTAAAGACGCTACAACAGACTAAAGACAGAGGTGGACTAGACTTGCCTAACTTCAGTAATTACTTCATAGCCAGCAAGCTGCAATATATCTCCAAATGGTTTAAACCGAACAATCTAGATGAGCCATGGCTGGATGTAGAGCAGCATTATGTGAGGATCTCGTCATCTCTGACCTGCCATTCATCAGTCCCACCATCAAATCCCATCGCTGTTTTAAAAGTGTCAACATCAGCTCCTCTTTAATGGCTTGGTGGGACTTTCTAAAGCTAACCAAATCTTCTCTGATCCCGTGTAAACTCACACCCATCTGGAACAACCCGGACATCCTGCAAAACAACAAGATGATAAACTTCACTCAGTGGAGAAATAAAGGAATCAGCCAGCTTGAACATATCATTGAAAACGGCAACTTTCTATCATTCAATACTCTCACCTCACAATATGGAATCAGCAGCACAGCATTTTAGAATATCATCAACTTAAATCTATCATAGGTAAAAAGTATACCTTTAATCAACTGCAGGGACAGCTACCTCTCAGGGTCGAAGAATTCTTAAACCTCAGTTCCCCAAAGTTGCTATCAAAGATATATAAATATTATCAAAGGTAGAAGATGAAATCTTCCTTCCAACCTTAAAATGGGAGGCTGACTTATCTAACAACTTGGACCAAAATGCGTGGTCACAAATATGTTTAAATACTTTCAAAATGACAAAGAATTCAAATATACAACTAATACAATTCAAAATTCTGCATAGAATTCATTCCACAGGACGAAGGATGTTCCAGATGGGTCTATCACAATCTGATATCTGTTCACACTGCAATGATAACATGATGACAGCTCCCTCCATGCCTTGTGGTCCTGCTCACCAGTGCAGAGGTTCTGGCTTCAGGTGTGTGAAGACCTGTCAACATGGTTCACTGCAACATCCCTGCAGCTCCCACACTGAGCCTCTGAGGGGATCTGGGTGAAACTAACATGTCAGTAAACTCAGTCTACATGGTTCTCACCATCTTGTGCATCGCAAAGAAAACTATCCTTGTAAATTGGAAATCCAGAAGTAATCTGAGTAACAGGCAGTTTAAGAATCTTCTATTAGATCATATCAGCTTGGAGACGATGTCTGTCTGTTCAGAGGATCAATCAGCTGAATCTGGTTCCCTCTGGTCCCCTGTGATCAGCTCCATCACTTCATGTCAGGGGAAGATGAGGGCCTCTCCTCTTTGAGGGTCGGTTGTTGGTGGGGGGGGCGTCTCCTCTTTGAGGGTCGGTGGTTGGTGGGGGGGGCCTCTCCTCTTTGAGGGTCGGTTGTTGGTGGGGGGGGGGCCTGATGGCTGCAGGTGGTTGGCACTGTCTTGGGGTCGGGATCTGGGCAGCTTCGCTGGGGGCTGTCTTCGTGTTTGGTTTGGATTGGGGGTGGGGGGGGCCGCCGGTTGTTGGGGCTGTCTGGCGGCGGTGGGGCGGGGGGCCCCGGGGGGCCGGGGTCGGCGGGTGCCGGTTCATGTCCGGGTAGCCGGAGTGTCCTGGGGCGGGTGTGGCTGGGGGCCCTGGGCCCTGGTGCCTGGGGCTGTCCCCTTCCATTGGGGTGGGGGGGTCGGCCTGGCTGGGGGGGCCGGTCGGCTCGGGCGTGCTGCCGCTCCCTGGGTCGGTGCATTTCCTGGAGTCTGGTTGCTGCCCCGGAATCCAGGGCATCGGGGTGGGGGGAGGTGGTGGTGGGGGACAGGGGGGTGGGGTGGATGGGGGGGTAGATAGGGGGGTGGTGGTGGTGGGCTGTGGGGGTTAGGGGGTGGGGGAAGGTGGGTGTGTGTGTACGTGCATGTGTATATGTGTGTGGGTGTGTATGTGTGAGCATGTATGTATGTATGTATGTATGTATGAGTGGTATGTATGTGTATGTGAGGGTGTGGGTGTGTATCTGGATATGTATGTATATGTGTGTGACTGTGTATGTGTAAGTGTGTATGTATGTGTGGGTGTGTTTCTGTGAGCATGTATGTGTGTGTGTGTGGGTGTGTATCTGTAAGTATGTATGTATGTCTGTATGTGTGGGTGTATATGTGTGGGCGATTGGAGCTATGTATGAGAGAGTGTGGTGTCCTGTGGGGGGGGCCCCGGTGGGTCTGGGGTCGGTGGGCCCTGGGTCTGGGTCCTTCTGCTGCCCCCTGTCTGTCCTCACCCCCACTCCTCCTGATGCATGATGGGTGTGTGCTTCTTGGGTCGGTGGCTCTCTGGCTATGGTCGCTGTCCGCCCTGGTCCTGGGGGGGGGTGGCGCTCCTGGCCCTGTCCTTCATCGGGGGGCTCCTGGGTGACGGGGGTGCTGCAGCATCTCTGGACCCCCCTCTCCCCCCCGCTCTCATGCACACACACGTAGGGCTTTGGGAGGCGGGCTTATCAAGTAGGGTGTGGTGGAGGATGGAGGGTGGAGGGGGGGTGGAGGGGGCCGTCTAAGTGGCCCCAATCACTGCACGCTTCAGTGGCTCGCCTCTCAGTCTTAATTGCACTTAGTCATCTAACACGACCAAATACATACAAACACACGTCGGGGGGTCTTGGCGCGCTGTGTCGGGGGGGGGGGGGGGGGCTGTTCAGGTAGATGAGACTGCTCGGTGGTGGGGGGGGGCTGTTCAGGTAGATGGGACTGCTCGGTGGTGGGGGGGCTGTTCAGGTAGAAGGGACTGCTCGTTTGGCCTCACTCGTGGCACGGTGTGGTTACTGCCCCTCAATTTTAATCGCAAACAACATATACTCCATCAACACTCACGAGGCGAGGGGGAGGGAGGGCAATGGGGTCTTCTGTGCCCCCGTTTCCAGATTCCTTCTGGTGGGGGGTGGGGCGGGGGGGGGCTGTTGTTTTCCCCACAGGCCTGGGGTTGGAGCGGCTGTGGTTTGGGGGGCTGCTGGCTCTGGGGGGTGCATACCTGTCTGCAGTGGTGGGGTTTTGGTCCTGGATGTGGGGTTCGGTGTTCCCTTGCCTTCCGGGGGGGTCTCCCACAGGATGTGACGGTTGGATGACGCGGGAATGTGAGTGTGTTTGGGGTAGGGTTGACTTTTGTGTGTGTGTGTGTGTGTGTGTGTGTGTGTGTGTGTGTGCGGGTGTGTGTGCGTGCGTGCGTGCGTGTGAGCGTGCGTGCGTGCGTGTGTGTGTGTGTGTGTGTGTGTGTGTGTGTGTGTGTGTACGTGTTTGTGCGCGTGTGTGAGTGTGTCAGAATGTGGGTGTGTTTGGTTTAGGGATGAGTGGTTGTGTGTGAGAGTGTGTGTGTGTATGTGTGTGTGTGTGTGTGTGTGTGTGTGTGTGTGTGTGCGCATGCATGTGTGTGTGTCAGCTTGAGTGAGTGGGTGTAAGTGTTGGGTTGGGGTGGGAGGGAGTGAGGTGGGAGAGGACAGGGTGGGAGGGGTGGGTCGGGGGGTGGATGGGCGGGCCGGGGGGGGGGGGGGGTGATGCCCTGGATCTCGGGGTGCGTGGCCGGAGCGCTGGGGGGTGTACTGGCCTGGGGTGGGTAGCCGCCCGTGTGGGCCGGTTCTCCCGGGGGGGTCATGGCCCTCCGCCCGGGGTGGGGGGTTGGCCCGGGGCGGACCGGCTCCTGCCGGTCGTGGCTCCGCGGGGCCCGGGCCCCGGGGCTGCCGGGGTCCCCGGCCGGGGCTTTCCTCTGCCCCGTTTCTGGACCGGAGCGGGGGCGTCTGCCTGGGGGGGCGGCTTGGATCCGGGCTCTGTGATGTCCGCCGGCTGTCTGGGCTCTGAGGGCCTCTCTGGCCTGCTTCTGGCCTTCTCAGGGGTCAGAGGTCATATATGCATGATCACTATCACCATCACTGTCACCATCATATTCACATGATCACGTTGATCTTTAATCACTCTTTACATACTGGGTTACCTTGTCTTCTGGTGGTGGTTAGACTAATGGTGATCTGTAGCAGACCTCTCTTGATGCACGCCCCGAGTTTACTGCTAGTTACTACTAGTTACTACTAGTTTACTACTAGTTACTACTAGTTTACTACTAGTTACTACTAGTTTACTACTAGTTACTACTAGTTTACTACTAGTTACTACTAGTTACTAGTCTGTTCACTACTATGGTTCATCAGGGGGGGAAAAAAAATTATATATATGTATGGTTCTGTCAGTGTTTGTGTTGGTTGTCGGCTCTGTTTTGGTGTTGTCTAGATTGGGGTTTGGGATGGTTCTTGGTTGCGTGTGGTGCGTCGACAACACTGTTTTGCATTTGTTGTGAATTTGTACATCGGTTGTGCCCCCCCCCCCCCCCCCCCCCCTCCCGTTCTCCCTCTCTTTATCTCTCTCTCTTTCTGTCTCTCGCTCTCTGAGCGTCTCCGTCCCGGTCCTGTCCTCAGCCATGCCGGATGCCAGCTTTAAATAAAGGCAGCAGCAGGAGGAGACTCAGTCTCCTCCTGCTGCTGACAGTAAAATCTGTTCAGACAGTAAAAGGCTACAGTCAGACAGTGTTGACGCCCAGCTGCTGAACAGGACAAGGGAAAAAAGGAAGTACGGCCGGAAGCCCCGCCTTCCCACCAGACGCGACGCGTTTGACGTGTTCGGTGTGAAGGCGGCTTTATTCCAATGTGGCAGATTTCAAACTCCTCTGACGTCTCTCCTGGGGGGGTGTCTCTCCCGGGGGCGTCTCTCCTGGGGGAGGGGCATTTCTCCTGGGGGTGTCTCTACTGGGGGGGGTGTCTCTCCCGGGGGCGTCTCTCCTGGGGGGGGGCATTTCTCCTGGGGGTGTCTCTCCTGGGGGGCATCTCTCCTGGGGGGTGTCTCTCCCGGGGGCGTCTCTCCTGGTCGAAGGGCATTTCTCCTGGGGGTGTCTCTCCTGGGGGGCGTCTCTCCTGGGGGGCGTCTCTCCCGGGGGCGTCTCTCCCGGGGGTGTCTCTCCTCCGCTCCGCCTGCCGGTGTTCCAGATGAACTGGTGTCCGTGTTAACTGGTGGCCTGTAGAGGTTCTGGTGACGCCGGTTCTCTACAGTCCAGTAAATTCATCAGTTCAGAGTCTTCAGTGAGTCTGATTCCAACATCTGCTGCTTCCAGCATGTTTACAGGAACCATCACTCGTTACCACGGCAACCCGTTCATCCGTCACACCGGGCGGCGGTCCGCTGGTCGTCTACCACCGAGCTCTGGCAACACCCGGCTCCACCTCTGCTCTGCAGCGTTCTCTCTGGGTTTATTAAAACTGTTTCTCAGCACCGTCCAGCTCTGCTGCTGGTTTTGACTGTCCTGCTTCCTGTTTCCTACTTCCTGCTTCCTGTTTCCTGCTTCCTTCTTTTTTTTTCTTCAAATTTAATTTTTCCCAGTTAATTAATGACTCAACTAGAATTACAAACCATTCGGCAACAACAACTGACCTGCTCTTTACAAACAAACCTGAGCGTGTTACTAAAACTTACAATCTGCTAACTGGTCTTTCAGACCACAATGTCATAATGTGTAAAAGAAAATGAACAAAAACACGTTTTGATTTTTCTCTTTCTAACAACAAGGAGAAAACAAAAATCAGGATGATTCCAAAAAATCAACATCAACATTTGGGGGAAACATTAAATGATCTAAATTGGGAAAATCTTAGGTCATGTGATGACATGGAAACATGTACGGATATATTTATAAAGAAAATCCAGGAAGTCAAGAATTCTTTTTCCAAAACAATGTCCCTCAAACAAAAAAAGTCAAATAGTCTCCCATGGTTAAAATCAAACTGCATAAAATTAATGAAATCTCGAGATCAGCTACTAAAGAAGGCAATTAAATCTGGATTGACAACAGATAGACAGAGATGAACATCAATGAGAAATAAAGTAACATCAGAATTACAAAAAGCAAAGGCAAACTTCTTTATTACAATTATGGAAAATGCCAATGGAAATGGAAAATTAATCTGGCAAAACATCAACAGACTTTTAGTAAATCAGAAGAAAGCTGGTAAGAATGATTTAGAGCTGAAAATGAATAACCAGCTGATTGATGATCCTACATTATTGGCAGAAGAACTAAACCTATTCTTCATAAAGTCTGTGGAAGGAATAGCGGCTTGCTTTAAAACACCAGAAACTACTCTTCATACCAAAATAAACCTTCAAATGTTTAGGATTGAATCGATAACGACAACAGAAGTCATAAACATCATAAATTCTTTGAAAAACTCCAAAACTGAAGATCACCATGGGCTCGATGCTGGATTTCTGAAAATGCACAAAATGGCTTTGGCCGATCCAATTAAGCATCTCATTAACCTGTCTGTTAGGACCTCCACTGTCCCCCAAACCTGGAAGGAGGCAACAGTAACCCCAGTTTATAAAGGGGGTGACAAACAAAATGCAAAAACTACAGACCAATTATTATATTGTCAGTAGTCTCTAAGGTTCTCGAGAAATGGGTTGTAAAACAATTAATTGGCAGTGGAGAAACATCTTTACATCCAATGCAATTTGGTTTTCGCGCATGTCACTCAACAGAACCTGCCATCACAATGCTCATGGAAAAAGTCAACGGCAGCTTGGAAACAACAAATTACGTAGGTGTAGTTTTCTTAGATTTGAAAAAAGCGTTTGATGTCGTGAATCATAGTTTACTGTTGTCAAAGCTACAAAAGTTCAATTTTTCTGAGTCTGCTTTAAAATGGATGGCTTCATATTGATCACATAGAAAACAGGCTACAGTTGTAAATGGGAAGAAATCTACTTATTTGGATTGTCCACTAGGGGTCCCACAGGGTTCCATTCTGGGCCCTATTTTGTTCTCATTTTTTATTAATGATCTGCCAGATGTGTGTAAGGAGGTGGACATACAACTATACGCTGATGATGCAGTGATCTATACAAGTGCAAAAACATCTGGAGAAGCAGCTCAAGTCTGAACATCAGCCTGAACCACGATCAGCAGCTGGCTCACCAGCTCCTGTCTTCAGTTCAACACAAAAAACTGTTTGTATGGTTTCTTCCAAAAGAGCCACCAACACCGTTCGTTCTAATGTGTATTTTGGAGATCAAGAGCTGCAATTAGTCAATGAATTTAAATATCTAGGAGTCATGATTGATTCTACTCTCTCCTTTAAAAATCATGTTAAAATGATATCGAGAATTATTAAATACAACGAGGCAAATTTTAATCAGAAAAGGCGATCTATGTCTGATCAAGCTGCTATGATGTTTCTGCACTGTGATCTTTTCTCACACAGGTTATTGCGTAACCATCTGGTCGCTGGCAGGAGTAACAAGCTTAAAACCTACTGAGAGGCTTTATAAAAAAGCTCTAAAAATACTTGACAAAAAAACCACTTAACTATCACCGTTGTAGATTGATAAGACTTTACATGGCGTAGCTCCTCCTCCACTTAAAACCTTCATAAAACGCAGAAGAGCTTCAGTCACCAGCAGAGGAGATGAGGCTCCCACCAGGAGGCTGGCGGTGGCTGAGTGCCGTCTGACGGAGGCAGCGCTCAGTGGAACTACCTGCCAGGAGCAGCGAGGGAGGCCACAAGCTGGGAAAGCTTTAAAACAAGCTAAAAGGATGGCTCAGATCAGCACACATTTCCGAACAGGAGTAATGAGTAATACAAAATAATATGCACTTTAGAGATGTGCGCAGTGCAACACAACACTTTAGGGCATCGTGCAATAAAAATATAACAAAGCACTTTAGGAATGTGTGCAACACATTAAAGCACTTTAAAGAGAAGTAATTTAGTGAACATACCGTGTAATGATTTTTAAAGATTGTAATAACTGTAATTTGTAACTATAATTTTATTTAATGTAACTATGATGAATTTACTGGGTAGGCAATCGTTGTTCCGGTCCTCTGGTCCGGGTGTGTGGCTGTGAATTGTTTTCTGCGCGGTGTTCTTGTTTTTGGTTGACCTGTGACCCCTGTGTCCTGCCCCGTCACCGACTCCCTGCGGTTTTCTCTGTTTACGTCACATTCACCTGTCTCGGGACTGCGGACGGAAAAGAGCCCAGGGCCACATTCCGGCATGTTGACACAAGCTGCTCATTAATATGCGCCGTCCCTATCAAATAAATAAATCAATTGAAACTGAAATTCTTCCTGCTTCCTGCTTCCTTCTTCCTGCTTCCTGTCGCGTCATCACGTCGGGACGTACGAGGGAACGCCTGGCAGAACCAGTGATCCCCGTTTAATCCGCTCCGCTGTCAGGTTCTGTTTCTATGAGACACGGAGCGGATCCTGGACCGGCGTAGACCACCTCCGAGTGAAGCAGACCCTCTCAGTGTTCACATGTATCAGTATTCACCTCTACAGTCAGCTCCGCCTACAGCCTGACGGTACGGCCCAATGGAAACCAGCACCAGGCCGAGGGGCTGCAGCTTCAGGAAGCTCGCTGTGTCAGTGACTGACCCCTCCCCTTCCCTGTAGGCCATGCTCCGCCCCTCCCCTCCCCTGTAGGCTCCGCCCCTCCCCTCACCTGTAGGCCATGCTCCGCCCCTCCCCTCCCCTGTAGGCTCCGCCCCTCCCCTCACCTGTAGGCCATGCTCCACCCCTCCCCTCCCCTGTAGGCCCCGCCCCTCCCCTCACCTGTAGGCCATACTCCACCCCTCCCCTCCCCTGTAGGCCCCTCCCCTCACCTGTAGGCCATGCTCCGCCCCTCCCCTCACCTGTAGGCCATGCTCCGCCCCTCCCCTCACCTGTAGGCCATGCTCCGCCCCTCCCCTCCCCTGTAGGCCCCTCCCCTCACCTGTAGGCCATGCTCCGCCCCTCCCCTCACCTGTAGGCCATGCTCCGCCCCTCCCCTCCCCTGTAGGCCCCTCCCCTCACCTGTAGGCCATACTCCACCCCTCCCCTCCCCTGTAGGCCCCTCCCCTCACCTGTAGGCCATACTCCACCCCTCCCCTCCCCTGTAGGCCCCTCCCCTCCCCTGTAGGCCCCTCCCCTCACCTGTAGGCCATGCTCCACCCCTCCCCTCCCCTGTAGGCCCCTCCCCTCACCTGTAGGCCATGCTCCACCCCTCCCCTCCCCTGTAGGCCCCTCCCCTCACCTGTAGGCCATGCTCCACCCCTCCCCTCCCCTGTAGGCCCCTCCCCTCACCTGTAGGCCATGCTCCACCCCTCCCCTCCCCTGTAGGCCCCTCCCCTCACCTGTAGGCCATGCTCCACCCCTCCCCTCCCCTGTAGGCCCCTCCCCTCACCTGTAGGCCATGCTCCACCCCTCCCCTCCCCTGTAGGCCCCTCCCCTCACCTGTAGGCCATGCTCCGCCCCTCCATGCTGATGTCACACTCCTGCAGGTAGATCTCCAGCCGCCGGGTCTCCATCAGCCTCCTCGCCGCCTCCAGGATCCTCGCCGCCAGCTCGCTCTCCTCCTTCTCCCTCTCCTCCTTCTCCCTCTCCTCCTTCCTGCCGCCATCTTTCTGCGCTTTCCCACAATTCCCTCTGTTGACCTTTGGTTTCTTGCCGAAGCCGTACAGCTCCTCCACCGAGAACTTCCCCGCCTTGCTGCCGGCCGCCGCCGCCGAGCCCGACGCCGTCGCTCGACCCGCAAACATGTCTGCAGGAGAGAGAGAGAGAGCAGGAAGTGATGTCATCACAGGGGGCGGAGCAGAGGGTGGAGGTGATGGAGGGTCCTCCATAGGAATAGAGTAATAGATTACTCTGTTCAGTGTGATCTGGTCTGGACTGTACTCTGGTCAGTAGAGTAATAGATTACTCTGTTCGGTGTGACCTGGTCTGGACTGTACTCTGGTCAGTAGAGTAATAGATTACTCTGTTCAGTGTGATCTGGTCTGGACTGTACTCTGGTCAGTAGAGTAATAGATTACTCTGTTCAGTGTGATCTGGTCTGGACTGTACTCTGGTCAGTACAGTAATAGATTACTCTGTTCGGTGTGATCTGGTCTGGACTGTACTCTGGTCAGTAGAGTAATAGATTACTCTGTTCAGTGTGATCTGGTCTGGACTGTACTCTGGTCATTAGAGTAATAGATTACTCTGTTCGGTGTGATCTGGTCTGGACTGTACTCTGGTCAGTAGAGTAATAGATTACTCTGTTCAGTGTGATCTGGTCTGGATTGTACTGTGGTCAGTAGAGTAATAGATTACTCTGTTCAGTGCGACCTGGTCTGGACTGTACTCTGGTCAGTAGAGTAATAGATTACTCTGTTCAGTGTGATCTGGTCTGGACTGTACACTGGTCAGTAGAGTAATAGATTACTCTGTTCAGTGTGATCTGGTCTGCACTGTACTCTGGTCAGTAGAGTAATAGATTACTCTGTTCAGTGTGATCTGGTCTGGACTGTACACTGGTCAGTAGAGTAATTGATTACTCTGTTCAGTGTGATCTGGTCTGGACTGTACACTGGTCAGTAGAGTAATAGATTACTCTGTTCAGTGTGATCTGGTCTGGACTGTACACTGGTCAGTAGAGTAATAGATTACTCTGTTCAGTGTGATCTGGTCTGGACTGTACTCTGGTCAGTAGAGTAATAGATTACTCTGTTCAGTGTGATCTGGTCTGGACTGTACTCTGGTCAGTAGAGTAATAGATTACTCTGTTCAGTGTGACCTGGTCTGGACTGTACTCTGGTCAGTAGAGTAATAGATTACTCTGTTCGGTGTGAGCTGGTCTGGACTGTACTCTGGTCAGTAGAGTAATAGATTACTCTGTTCGGTGTGAGCTGGTCTGGACTGTACTCTGGTCAGTAGAGTAATAGATTACTCTGTTCAGTGTGATCTGGTCTGGACTGTACTCTGGTCAGTAGAGTAATAGATTACTCTGTTCAGTGTGATCTGGTCTGGACTGTACTCTGGTCAGTAGAGTAATAGATTACTCTGTTTAGTGTGATCTGGTCTGGACTGTACTCTGGTCAGTAGAGTAATAGATTACTCTGTTCAGTGTGATCT
Source organism: Salarias fasciatus (assembly GCF_902148845.1). Classification (NCBI taxonomy): domain Eukaryota; kingdom Metazoa; phylum Chordata; class Actinopteri; order Blenniiformes; family Blenniidae; genus Salarias; species Salarias fasciatus. The sequence goes on along the minus strand of NW_021941405.1, from coordinate 14,769 downwards.
GGTCTGGACTGTACACTGGTCAGTAGAGTAATAGATTACTCTGTTCAGTGTGACCTGGTCTGGACTGTACTCTGGTCAGTAGAGTAATAGACAGTGTTGTCACTAACGCGCTACTAATTAACGCGTTACTTTAATCTGATTACTTTCTGTCAGTAACGAGCAATCTAACACGTTCATCTTTCCAAACCAGTAATCTGATTACAGTTACTTTCCTCAGTGACTGTACTGCCTCATAATATCAGTGAGTTTCTAAGAGAAAAAGTTTCTCCTGCGTTTGGGAGTGACGTCACATGTCCCGTGTTCCCAGGGGAGGACAGAACGCCGGTCACGCATCACGACTGTGATTTAATTTAATTCATTCATTGAACCCGTTCGGCCGACGGACCGACAGCTGTGCGCCACTTCACCAGGTGTCAAAAGACACTAAAATGCTCAATTGTGTCTGAAACCAGAAGCCTTCATCTCACAGCTGCACTTTGACCCCGAGTGTTTGTTTTAGAACAACTTTAAAATCCAGATGCAACGATTCGACACGCCCCCCTCCCCCACACCTCCAGACACAAAACGCTGCAGAACCAAAATCCGTCTGCTCCCCCCAACATGTTGGATATCAAATGAAACTAGGAAATCATTTACTGTAAGAGACACCAGGCAGAATATTCTCTGAGCCAAACCTCAAAGCTGTTCACTCCAAACACTACATGTTGTATTTCCTCACCGTTTTGTGGTCATTTTCCATCCATCCGCCTCCTCTGACCAAAACTAACCTTATAATCCTCTGGAGCGGTGAAAGAGCGCCATGCTGCTGCCCCTTGTCGCCATCTTGTGGGCTTGTCGTTAATTTTAGGAGTTTAAATAAAGTTCGTTGACGTTCGACGTCTTTCAAGCTTTGGAACGATATGTTACACGACTGAGGCATCATCCAGCTGGGAGACATCTTTGAGCATAACCGCACAGTGCCGCTAGAATGAGGCACCGAACGGCAAATAGTTACTATTTCTGTGATATCTGGCAATTTTTTAAATTCTGAAACATGCACGTTTATCTTCATGGTGCGTTTCTACAGCACACTGCACATTGTTTATGTTTTTTTCTTGATGTGAATTTTGCAGATTTTATTGTTTACATATTGCAAAGGTGATTTTTTTGTTGTCCTGTGATGTAATTGGCTGTTTTTGTATTGATATGCAGCAGTCTGCATTTCATACACGGTCTGTTATAAACCGATTTCTGTGCTGTGAAGCCGATGAAACAGAAACAAAAAACATGCTCATGTTTCAGGTTGGTGGCTTTCAGTGAAGTCTTATTTAAACAGCCAGCTGTCACTCTTATGCTGAGGCAGCACAGGGAGGAAATCGGTAAAAAGTACCTAAGTTACTTTTAAAGTAACTTAGTTACTTTGATATTGAAGTAATTAGTAAAGTAACTGGATTACCTTTTTGATGAGTAATCAGTAATCAGTAATTGGATTACTTTTTCAAGTAATCTGTGAAAACACTGGTAATAGATTACTCTGTTCATGACCTGGTCTGACTGTACTCTGGTCAGTAGGTAATAGATTACTCTGTTCAGTGTTCTACCTGAGCCTGGGGGGGAGGGGGTGCTGACCCCTGACCCTCACTCCCGGCCACTGACCCCCGACCCCTGACCTCTGACCCCCCCCTAAGAAAAGACCATGAACAATCAGTCAATAATAATCAGACCACCACACCGGTCCCCCCAGGATCCGATCTGGACCGGAGTCTCTCAGAACTCACCAGGGTTCTTCACACGTTGGCGTCTCTGGTTCTACCAGGTTCTAGTGGACTCCAGCAGGTTCTAGTGGACTCCAGCAGGTTCTGGTGGACTCCAGCAGGTTCTAGTGGACTCCAGCAGGTTCTAGTGGACTCCAGCAGGTTCTGGTGGACTCCAGCAGGTTCTAGTGGACTCCAGCAGGTTCTAGTGGACTCCAGCAGGTTCTGGTGGACTCCAGCAGGTTCTAGTGGACTCCAGCAGGTTCTAGTGGACTCCAGCAGGTTCTGGTGGACTCCAGCAGGTTCTGGTAGGCTCCAGCAGGTTCTGGTGGACTCCAGCAGGTTCTGGCAGACTCCAGCAGGTTCTGGTAGGCTCCAGCAGGTTCTGGTAGACTCCAGCAGGTTCTGAACTCCAGGGTGGTCCTGAGGTTCCTCCGGGTTCCTGAGCTGCTCCGGGGTTCCGCTGGCGGACCCTGGTACCTGTTGGAGGTTCTGCTGTGGTTCTCCCTGTTCGTCCGTCTGCGTCTGTCCGACCGACCGTCTGATTAATCCTGTTGGTGTAATCCCACCAATCAGAGCCCAGACACCCGGTGTGTGTGTGTGTGTGTGTGTGTGTGTGTGTGTGTGTGTGTGTGTGTGTGTGTGTGTATGTGTGTGCATTAAAACCCAAAAACAACCTTGAGTACAGATGTTCACCATGATCCTTCCTCTAATCCCACTGGTTAACAGAGGGACCCTGAACGCATCACGACAGAGGGACCCTGAACGCATCACGACAGAGAGACCCTGAACGCATCACGACAGAGGGACCCTGAACGCATCACGACAGAGGGACCCTGAACGCATCACGACAGAGGGACCCTGAACGCATCACGACAGAGGGACCCTGAACGCATCACGACTGAGGGACCCTGAACTCACCTTGTCATAGGGACCCTGAACGCATCACAACAGAAAGACCCTGAACGCATCACAACAGAGACCCTGAACACATCACTACAGAGGGACCCTGAACACATCACTACAGAGGGACAACAGATGTGTTATTGGAGTGTTTCCATGACAACAATGTGACTTTCACCTTGGTGATGTCACAGATGTTTGTGCCCCAAAGGAATTCTGGGAAATCTGTTCACTTCAGTAATGAATCCATGTTAATTAAACTGGGATGAGGGCGTATTAACGGGAATTAACCCGACGTGTGTGTGTGTGTGTGTGTGTGTGTGTGTGTGTGTGTGTGTGTGTGTGTGTGTGTGTGTTCTATACCATCACACACACAGATGTTGGCTCATTGCATCAGTTAATCTCAGGATTACGGTTTGCTGTCAGATTAGGGATGGGGTTCTGTGTCTGGGTGGACTCCATGTTGTGGTTCTGACGCGGATCCGGCAGAACCAGCCGAGGCTGGGTTCTGGTTCCTGAGGCAGGAACGGCTCTGGGCTCCAGCTCCGTTCCTTATTCCAAGCAGACGTGTTCTGGCGGTTCCAGTCCAGGACTCGAGCCCCCCTCCAGAACCACCTGACGTCCTGCAGTTACCATGGAAACGCTCCAGCTGGTCCGGAACGTGACGGTCCAGTCCAGAACATCGAGGGTTCCTCTGGACCGGCAGCCAGACCGGGTCCAGAGGAACCGTTAGAACCCCAGATCAATCAAACACTCCGGGGTCAAAGGTCACAGCTCACTTTAATTCAGACATCAGGATAAATACAACAGAAATGTGTGTGTGTGTGTGTGTGAGTGTGTGTGTGTGTCAGGCGGCTCTGGGACTGTAGTAGGGCAGGACTGTGTGTGTGTGTGTGTGTGTGTGTGTGTGTGTGTGTGTGTGTGTGTGTGTCAGGCGGCTCTGGGACTGTAGTAGGGCAGGGCTCTGATGAAGGCGTCCAGTCGGCTGCAGAACAACTCGCTGTCCAGAGAGAGAGACGAGGGACACACCGGGTTCTTCACCACCAGCTCCACGTACAGCTACACACACACACACCCACGCACACACACCCACCCACCCACGCACACGCACGCACACACACACACAGTTCTGTAGTTATGTCTCACCGTTCTGCAGTTGTGTGTAGTAGTGAAGTTGTGTGATTGTGTGTAGTTGTGTATAGTTGTGCAGTAGTGCGGGTGTGTGTAGTTGTGTCGTAGTGAAGCTGTGTAGTAGTGAGGTTGTGCGGGTGTGTGTAGTTGTGTCGTAGTGAAGCTGTGTAGTAGTGAGGTTGTGCGGGGGTGTGTAGTTGTGTCGTAGTGTAGCAGTGAGGTTGTGCGGGGGTGTGTAGTTGTGTCGTAGTGAAGCTGTACAGTTGTGTGTGACATTGTGTAATAGTGAAATTGTGCGGGTGTGTGTAGTTGTGTCGTAGTGAAGCTGTGTAGTAGTGAGGTTGTGCGGGGGTGTGTAGTTGTGTCGTAGTGAAGCTGTACAGTTGTGTGTGACATTGTGTAATAGTGAAATTGTGCGGGTGTGTGTAGTTGTGTCGTAGTGAAGCTGTGTAGTAGTGAGGTTGTGCGGGGGTGTGCAGTAGTGTCGTAGTGAAGTAGTGAGGTTGTGCGGGGGTGTGTAGTTGTGTCGTAGTGTAGCAGTGAGGTTGTGCGGGGGTGTGTAGTTGTGTCGTAGTGTAGCAGTGAGGTTGTGCGGGGGTGTGTAGTTGTGTCGTAGTGAAGTAGTGAGGTTGTGCGGGGGGGTGTAGTTGTGTCGTAGTGTAGCAGTGAGGTTGTGCGGGGGTGTGCAGTAGTGTCGTAGTGAAGTAGTGAGGTTGTGCGGGGGTGTGTAGTTGTGTCGTAGTGTAGCAGTGAGGTTGTGCGGGGGTGTGTAGTTGTGTCGTAGTGAAGTAGTGAGGTTGTGCGGGGGTGTGCAGTAGTGTGTGTGTCTCACCGAGCTGTAGATGTGCTGCAGCGTCTCCCGGGCGTTGGACACGGACAGGTCCGTGTTGAGGACGAACTTCAGTCCGCTGGGCGTCTCGTAGTAATGGAGACGATATTTACTGGTCTGGAAGGACAAGAAGCCGTCTTTCCTGAGGACGGAGCTGAGGACACACACCGGGACACTGAGGACGGGAGGAGGGGGGACAGGGGGGGACACTGCAGAAGGATACATGTCCAGAGGAGACATCTTGCTGACGAAGGAGCGGATGGAGAACAACATCCCGTACATCAGCTTGAACTCCTGCACGCACGCACACGCACACGCACACGCACACACACACACACACACACACACACAAAGTGACTGTTCAGTTCCTTCCCGTGAGTCCATCGTTGTTGTTGTTTATGGTTGTTTATCCTTGTTGATGATGTTGTTGTCGTTGTTGTTTATAGTTGTTTGTCATTATTGTTGTTTGTTGTTGTTTGTTGTTGTTTGTCGTTGTTGCTACTCGCCTCCTCCTTGGAGATCCCCGCCTGTTTCTTCCGGTTCCACTCATTGTAGAACAAACAGTTTCCATTCCGGTCAAAGATGTACAAATTGTGAACCGTCATCTGAAACACACACACACGCACACAGACACACACACACGCACACAGACACGCACACACGCACACAGACACGCACACACGCACACAGACACGCACAGTTTTTGTTCCAACGTGTTCTTAATTTCTGTACAGTCCGTTTTATAAAGTTCTTTTTCACAATAAAAAACATAAATCGAACCATAAAGACATAAATCTCATTTCGGCTGCTTTAAAAGGCTTCTCTCTCCACTGTCTCCTTCTTATTCATGTTTTTGTTGACAGACGGCTCCGCTAAATGCTGACTCTTCTGAATGGACCCTGGTCGGCGGCGGGAAAAGAGACGGTTATCAGCTAAACCCGGTGTTTGCGGAGCGGCTCGCGGTGACGGACGGGACTGAGGCTGAACCCGGGTCAGAGGGCAGAAACACGCACTAATTCACAACATCGTTCAGTCAGAAATCCGCTCCAAACACGAGCCTTCAAGCGAGTTTGTATTTACCTTCACTTCCGGGTTTCTTCAGAGCTGTCTGCCAATATGCCTGTACATAATTTACTTTTACTCTTTTAAGATATCACAATTTATTTAAAAATCAAACAAACAAACAAAAAACAACCCGTATGTATGTTTATAATAGATCACGTGTATGTCATGAATATCGTGGTAATAGTTTCGGGTGGACAGCGGTGAGACGCGGAGCTCGGCCGTGTTGAAGCGGTGGCTCGAGTGTTTCTGATCAGGCAGCGCGGCTCCGCCTCAGTCTGACCACAACGAGACAACATGGCGACCGCAGTGATGCCGCGCTTCAACATTTCTTCTAAAAACGACCTGGTTCCGGACTGGACCAGTAAGGAAGTCAGCACCGGGGTGAGTGCAGGGCTGTCCGACCGAACCGGACCGGGCAGAGCCGCTTGAGGGTTCGGTGGACTGGTTTAAAGCGGAGCTCCGTCCCTGAATGAGACAGCAGTTCTGCTAAGGCTAGCCGCGGCCAGGCTGCTCGATGGCTCACGGTCTTTTATTCAGTTTAGTAGGAGAACTGTTGTTCACTGGAGGCCGAACCGGACCGAGCCTGGTGTTGAAGTCTGAAACGCGTTTTCTCGATGAACCGACACTGCGCTTCTCTGTCCTGAGGTTAGACTAACGAGCGAGTGTTTATAGTTCCATTTTCGGACATGCGGGCATCTGTCGCGTCCAGCGAAAGGAGCTGTCCGATGTTTAACTCAGTGATGAACCACAGTGTTTTGATGGAGAACACTGAGCCCATTGTCGGACAACTGGCAGTGTTCAGGCGGAACCACTGTTCTTCACAGGGAATCCCCCCCCCCCCCCCCCCCACAGGGAACCCCGACAGGGAACATCGTCAGGGAACCCCCCCACAGGGAACCCCGACAGGGGACATCGTCAGGGAACCCCCCCCACAGGAAACATCGTCAGGGAAAACCCACATCGCTGTGCGTGTCTCCAGCTGAAGCGTTGTTGAGCTGACCTGTTGATTGTGTGTCTCAGACCACCATCATGGCGGTGGAGTACGACGGAGGAGTGGTGATCGGAGCGGACTCCCGCACGACCACAGGGTGAGAGAACGCTGGAGAACGTGACAGAACGAGAGACAGTGGAGGAACCGGTACTTCACCTGTCTGTGTGTGTGTGTGTGTGTGTGTCCATCAGAGCGTACATCGCCAACAGAGTGACGGACAAACTGACTCCCATCCACGACCGGATCTTCTGCTGCAGGTCAGGCTTGACCTCTGACCTCTGACATCATTGCTGTGTTGCTGAATGGGTTTCTGACTCCGCCTCTCTGCCTCCCACCCCCCCAGGTCTGGATCAGCTGCTGACACTCAGGCCATCGCTGAAGTTGTTGCCTACCAGCTGGGCTTCCACAGGTACTGAGTGACCTCTCACCTCTGGCCCCGCCCCCTCAGTCTGACTGACCCCTGGCCCTGCCCCCTCAGTCTGACTGACCTCTCACCTCTGGCCCCACCTCCTCAGTGTGACTGACCTCTGGCCCCGCCCCTTTAGTGTGAATGGCCTCTGACCCCTAACCTCTGGCCCCGCCCCCTCAGTCTGACTGACCCCTGGCCCCACCCCCTCAGTGTGACTGACCTCTGGCCCCGCCCCTTTAGTGTGACTGACCCCCGCCCCCTCAGTCTGACTGCCCTCTGGCCTCACCCCCTCAGTGTGACTGACCCCTGACCCCACCCTCTCGGTCTGACTTACCCCTGGCCCCGCCCCCTCAGTCTGATTGACCTCTGACCTCTGCCCCCCCCCCAGCATCGAGCTGGACGAGCCCCCCCTGGTGGAGACGGCGGCCCACCTGTTCAAAGGCAGCTGCTACCGGTACCGGGAGGACCTGATGGCCGGGATCCTGGTGGCCGGCTGGGACCGCCGCAAGGGGGGCCAGGTGAGAGCGCCGGCCGGTCCGGTCCGGTCCGGTCCGGGGTCTCCCGTGCGCGTCCCCCGTCCCTGACGTCCCGCTCTGTCCCGCCGCGTCCGTCCAGGTGTACAGCGTCCCGATCGGCGGCATGCTGGTGCGGCAGCCGGTGTCGGTGGGCGGCAGCGGCAGCAGCTACATCTACGGCTTCATGGACTCCAACTACAAACCCGGCCTGAGCAAGGACCAGTGCCTGGAGCTGACGGCCGCAGGTAGGCCCCGCCCCGCCGCCGAGGCCCCGCCCCCCGCCCCGCCCTCTCTCACTGCCGTGTCCGTCCCCAGCGCTGGCCCTGGCCATGGAGCGGGACGGCTCCAGCGGGGGCGTGGTCCGCCTGGCCTCCATCTCCCAGGACGGCGTGGAGCGCCGCGTGCTGCTGGGGGACCAGCTGCCCCGCTTCTCCACCCACTGAGGGGCGGGGCACGGGGAGCTCCGCCCACCGAGACCCTCTGCTGCGTCTGCCGCTTCTCAATAAAGACTGTTCCTCCGTCAGCCTGCTGCGTCTCACTGTGTGTGTGTGTGTGTGTGTGTGTGTGTGTGTGTGTGTGTGTGTGTGTGTGTGTGTGTGTGTGTGTGTGGATGTGTTGATGGGAGTCAGTGAAATCTGATGCCGGCGCCGTTTCCCGTTCCCCGGGTTCCGTCAGTATCTGTCCTCTTGTTCAGGACGGAGGACGCCGTGGGACGCCGGCGCCAGCGGCAGCAGGACAGTCTGCATTTGATGCGGTGTTGGACCGTCTGTTTGGACATGAAGACGGACAGAACGTCCCTCGCCTGTTAAGAAGCAGGACAGCGGGGGACAGGTGGACCCTGTCCCGGTGGACATGAGGACAGTCCTACATGTGTCACTACCAGAGCCTCTGAGGCTCAGCAGGGGTCCCGGCCTGGTCCTGCTGGCTTCGGCTCCACTAGACTCCGCCCACTCCCCCAGGTGAGTCCTCCACCTGCAGACCTGGGGGCGTGGGCGGAGTCCAGTGCAGCCTCGCCGGCCGCTCCGTCCTCAGCCAGACAGAACCGACAGAACCGGAACAGGACGGAGAACGTCTGCTGGGACGGTCAGACCCGGGTTCTCATGGTTCTGCACAGTTCAAGACAGAACCCTGGAGCGCACACGCACACACGCACATCTCCGCGCACGGGCACTTGATGAAGTTCGAGATGTGACGGTTTCCATGACAACGGTGAGACTGCAGCGGGAACAACATCCAGCAGGGGGCGGCAGAGCTCCAGTGTGTGTGTGTGTGTGTGTGTGAGTGTGTGTGTGTGGTCTCAGGAACCTCTGAGGTTCCTTCTCAGGTTTTATTGGTTCTAATGAGTTTTTTCTTTCTTATTTTTTTTTTTCATTTAGAAATTCCTCTGACGGTCCAGTCAGGGGGCGGGGCTTAAAGCTGTCCGTCACAGCTCACCTGCCCTCTGACACCAAGGTGTCACTTTACACACACACACACACACACACACACACACTCACACGGCAGAGAGAGAACAATCTGAAGTGTCAGGTGTCCTCCATAGTTTCACTCTACCTGTGTGTGTGTGTGTGTGTGTGTGTGTCAGAAGAAGGCATCACATTTCCTCGGTATGGCATCATGAGATAAAGAAACATGATCTGATATTACATATGTGTGTGCGTGTGCGCGTGTTCATGTCTTTTTCGTGGTTTTTGTTTTTGTTTTGTACTTCTGTGTCGGCGGATCAAAGGAAACTGACGCGCATTTTGCCCCACATTCCTGAACATCCTGCCAGTCATCCCGCAGCCCCGCCCCCTCTGCAGAGCGACAGACGCATGACCCAATCAGAGCCGGGGGGCGGGGCCAGCGCGGGGCTCACGCCTCAGTGGGCGGGGCTTCAGTCTCGATGGGCGGGGCTTCAAACTTTGCGCTTTTGTCTCAAACTTTGCTGAAAGTTTGAAGAAAACAGAGCGGAGGCGCGTGAGTGTTCGTGGGTGAGTGAGTGAGTGTGTGTGTCGGTGTGTGTGTGTGTTTGTGTTTACCCCCCGCGGCGGTGTGTTTGTTTCGGGACCCCCTCCCCCTCCCCCTCCCCCTCCGTCCAGCCGAACCGCCGACCCGCTCCGCTCTGCAGGCCGCCGCTCCGAGCACCTCCGGCGGCCTGCGAGGCGGCCGCGCCCCGCTGAGGAGCCCCGGAGGGTGAGACGGAGGGTGAGACGGAGGGTGAGACAGAGAGTGAGACAGAGAGTGAGACAGAGCAGGAGGAGCTGGAAGCCTCCCCCTCTCCCCCTCTCCCCCTCTCCTCTTCTCCTCCTCGGATTCTTCACTTCTTCTGCTCCCATGTGGCGCGCGCGGCCGGCCGGGAGCGAGCCCAGGTGACGTCACCGATCCCCGGTCGATCGAAGTGATCGGAGGACCGAATGGAGGCCCGCCGCGGTCCGCGGCCCCCCCCGGGCCGCCCGGGCCCCGTGCGCCGGGCCTCCTCCTCCTCCTGCGGGCTCCACCTCCTCCACCTCCTCCTCCTCCACCCGCTGCTGCTGCTGCTGCTCTGCTGCTGCTGCTGCTGCCGGGCTGATGAAGGTGAGGATCCACTGGATCGACTGGTGATCCACTGCTGGGATCAGCTGCTGATCCACTGGATCGACTGGTGATCCTCTGCTGGGATCAGCTGGTGATTGATTACTGATGGAGGTGATCCACTGATCACTGAGCCTCACTGAGGTTCCAGGTCAGAGCCGCAGCAGAACCTGACCCAGAACCCAGAGCCTCTGTGGGGGAACGCTGTGGTTCTGCTGGGTTCTGCAAGGTTCTAGTCTGACGCTGTGGTTCTGCTGGATTCTGCAAGGTTCTAGTGTGACGCTGTGGTTCTGCTGGGTTCTGGAAGGTTCTAGTCTGACGGTCTGTTCTCTCAGAGGTTCTGATGAACACCAAGCTGGAGACGTCGGACCTGCGCTGGACCAACCACCCGGCTGAAGACCCTCAGGTGAGTCTGGTTCCTCCAGGTTCAGAACCTTGCCCTGCTGTCTGTGGTTCCTCCGGTTCTCGGTTCTCCTCTGTGTTGTGCTGCTTCCTCTGGTTCCTCTGGTTCCTCTGACGGTTCCTCCTCCGGTTCTCGGTTCTCCTCTGTGTTCTGTTGGTTCCTCTGGTTCCTCTGGTTCCTCTGACGGTTCCTCCTCTGGTTCTCTGTTCTCCTCTGTGGCTCCTCAGTGGGACGAGGTGAGCGGTGTGGACGACGAGCAGAACAGCGTGAGAACCTATGAGATCTGCACCCCCGGCAGCCCGGCCTCCTATTGGCTGAGAACCCGCTGGATCCCCCGCCGCGCCGCCAGCACGCTCTACGTGGAGATCCAGTGAGAACCTCCGCCCGACATCCACCCTGAAACTACCCCGCATACACCCTGCATACACCCCGCATACACCCCACATACACCCAACATACACCCCGCATACACCCCGCATACACCCCGCATACACCCAACATACACCCCACATACAACCCGCATACACCCCGCATACACCCCGCATACACCCAACATACACCCCTCATACACCCAACATACACCCCGCATACACCCCGCATACACCCAACATACACCCCTCATACACCCAACATACACCCCGCATACACCCCACATACACCCAACATACACCCCGCATACACCCAACATACACCCCGCATACACCCCGCATACACCCAACATACACCCCGCATACACCCAACATACACCCCGCATACACCCCGCATACACCCCACATACACCCCACATACACCCAACATACACCCCGCATACACCCAACATACACCCCGCATACACCCCGCATACACCCAACATACACCCCGCATACACCCCGCATACACCCCGCATACACCCCGCATACACCCCGCATACACCCTGCATACACCCAACATACACCCCGCATACACCCAACATACACCCCGCATACACCCCGCATACACCCAACATACACCCCGCATACACCCCGCATACACCCCACATACACCCCACATACACCCAACATACACCCCGCATACACCCAACATACACCCCGCATACACCCCACATACACCCAACATACACCCCACATACACCCAACATACACCCCGCATACACCCCGCATACACCCCACATACACCCCACATACACCCAACATACACCCAACATACACCCAACATACACCCCACATACACCCCACATACACCCCACATACACCCCGCATACACCCAACATACACCCCGCATACACCCCGCATACACCCAACATACACCCCGCATACACCCCGCATACACCCTGCATACACCCCACATACACCCCGCATACACCCCACATACACCCCACATACACCCAACATACACCCCGCATACACCCAACATACACCCCGCATACACCCAACATACACCCCACATACACCCAACATACACCCCGCATACACCCAACATACACCCTGCATACACCCAACATACACCCCGCATACACCCAACATACACCCCGCATACACCCAACATACACCCCACATACACCCCACATACACCCCGCATACACCCCACATACACCCATCATACACCCATCATACACCCCGCATACACCCCGCATACACCCCGCATACACCCAACATACACCCCGCATACACCCCACATACACCCAACATACACCCCACATACACCCCACATACACCCCGCATACACCCCACATACACCCATCATACACCCATCATACACCCCGCATACACCCCGCATACACCCCGCATACACCCAACATACACCCCGCATACACCCCACATACACCCAACATACACCCAACATACACCCCACATACACCCAACATACACCCAACATACACCCCGCATACACCCCGCATACACCCCACATACACCCCACATACACCCAACATACACCCCGCATACACCCCGCATACACCCCACATACACCCCACATGCACCCAACATACACCCAACATACACCCAACATACACCCCACATACACCCCACATACACCCCGCATACACCCCGCATACACCCCACATACACCCCGCATACACCCAACATACACCCCGCATACACCCCGCATACACCCAACATACACCCCGCATACACCCCGCATACACCCTGCATACACCCCACATACACCCCGCATACACCCCACATACACCCCACATACACCCAACATACACCCCGCATACACCCAACATACACCCCGCATACACCCAACATACACCCCACATACACCCAACATACACCCCGCATACACCCAACATACACCCCGCATACACCCAACATACACCCCGCATACACCCAACATACACCCCGCATACACCCAACATACACCCCACATACACCCCACATACACCCCGCATACACCCCACATACACCCATCATACACCCATCATACACCCCGCATACACCCCGCATACACCCCGCATACACCCAACATACACCCCGCATACACCCCACATACACCCAACATACACCCCACATACACCCCACATACACCCCGCATACACCCCACATACACCCATCATACACCCATCATACACCCCGCATACACCCCGCATACACCCCGCATACACCCAACATACACCCCGCATACACCCCGCATACACCCCGCATACACCCCGCATACACCCTGCATACACCCCGCATACACCCCGCATACACCCAACATACACCCCGCATACACCCCGCATACACCCCACATACACCCAACATACACCCAACATACACCCCACATACACCCAACATACACCCCGCATACACCCTGCATACACCCAACATACACCCCGCATACACCCTGCATACACCCATCATACACCCATCATACACCCATCATACACCCAACATACACCCGGCTCCACCCTGCATACACCTGAAACTACCCCACATCCAGCCTGCCTACACCCTGCAACTACCTGACACCCACCCGACATCCAGCCAACATCCATCTTCCCTCCAAGACTGATCCCCCCGTTTCCCCGGTTCTCAAAGATGAAGTGTTCTAACCCTCCGGTTCTCCAGGTTCTCCATGATGGACTGCTCTAACCCCCACCCCCAGGTTCTCCAGGTTCTCCATGATGGACTGTTCTAACCCCCCCTCCCCGGTTCTCCAGGTTCTCCATGATGGAGTGTTCCGGGCTGAACCAGCGCCACTGTAAGGAGACGTTCACGGTGTTCTACTACGAGGCGGAGCGGGACGAGGCCACGCCCACCCGGCCGGCCTGGATGGAGAACCCGTACACCAAGCTGTCCACGGTGGCGGCGGAGCACCTGCGGCAGCGCGGCGGCGAGCGGCGCTCCAACCTCAAGCTGCTGCGGCTGGAGGCGCGGCGGGGGGCGGGGCCGGGGGCGGGGCTCTACCTGGCCTTCCAGAGCCAGGGCGCCTGCATGGCGCTGCTCGCCGTGCGCGTCTTCTACAGGAAGTGTCCGCCGCTGCGCCGCGCCTTCGCCGCCTTCCCCGAGACCGTGCCGCACGCCCTGGTGGAGCAGGTAGCCGCGTTGCCACGGCAACCGCAGCAACCACGGCAACGGCCACAGCCAGTGCACTGATGTTGTGTGTGTGTGTGTGTGTGTGTGTGTGCAGGCTCAGGGTGTGTGTGTGGAGAACGCCGTCACGCCGCCTGGCGAGCAGTCCCAGCCTCCCAGAATGCTTTGTGGCGAGGACGGTCAGTGGGTGGGGCTTCCGTCGTCCAGCTGTGCCTGTCGCCCCGGATACGAGGCGGGCGAGAGCGACGTGCGCTGCAGAGGTGAGAGAGTGTGTGTGTGTGTGTGTGTGTGTGAGTGTGTGTGTGAGATCAAAGTGGCTTGTGCTCTCTTCCTGTTATTGTGTGTGAGGTCAGAGGTCAGGTGGCGAAGGGGGTTTCAAGGTCAAACTGCTACTGAGAGCTGCCGTGTGTGTGTGTGTGTGTGTGTGTGTGTGTGTGTGTGTGTGTGTGTGTGTGTGTGTGTGTGTGTGGTGATGACATCATGGCAGAACTTTCCATTTCCTGTCCGAGCCGAGGCCACTTCCTGTCTGTTGTCAGTGTGAGGCTCCGCCTCTTTCCGGACGGGAGAACCTCAGGGTTCAGAGCGAGGTTCAGAAGGTTCTGCAGATCAGGCTGAGGAACCTGACCCCACCTGACTCTCTCTCCCTCTCTCTCCCTGTCTCCGTCCCTCTCTGTCCCTCTCTCTGTCTCTCTCTCTTTCCCTCTGTGTCTCTCTCCCTCTCTCCCTCTCTCTCTCTCTGTCTCCCT
>NW_021941403.1:291633-323236 GCF_902148845.1 Salarias fasciatus | reverse complement strand
TGAGACGGAGACGGAAGCCTTATCTCTTGGTTCGAACCTGACTCACAGGAAACTCAGAGACTGTTGGTGAGATCAGAAGATCTCAAAGAGTCAGGAAAGCTCCATCGAGACTCGCTTATGACAGACTAGGTAATCCCAGTGTTACCCCAGTGAAATTTGTGTCCTGTTTGTACAAGTGGTTAAACGCTTCTGCTACACCTCGGGTGAAGTAACTAATCCTCCTACCTACCAAGCCATGAGGGCATGACTTTTTTTCTGGTGAGGGGGAGTGTAGTAATATGATTTTCCGGAGGAGAATATTCAATTTTCTGTTACGTTTGAGAGATGTAATAATGAGGAACGTATGTGTTTTTTTTGGTTTCATAAAGAAAAAAATAAGAATATTTCATTAGTTGTGGTTAAAAACCCAGATTAATATTAAGCAGATTATAATTTTGTGTGAAGCCTATTTAAGGGCGTATTGTTTGCCGCTGGTGTGGGGGAGCAGACCGGAAGCACGACGCTCCGTGAGAGCGTCTGGAGAGCCTGTCAGACAGACACGGAAGTGTGCAAGCCCGCTACAGGCTAGCGTGAGCGGAGCTCGGTTGGTGTGACGGCCTGGCCAGTGACTCCTGTCCTCCCGCGGGCGGCTGAGGAAGACTGACCGCAGCTCGCACCGCGGCGAGAGTCAGTTGAGCCGACAGGACCCGATCAATGTGGTTAAGGTAGCGTGTGGCTAACACCACTACACCGAGCAGCCTCGTTAAAAGCCAGAGCGGAGAGGGACGCGCTGCTGTCTGGTTGCTTGAACTCACCTGCGTAAGAGAGATCGCAAAGAAGAGGGATCCCCTGCGCACCGTGACTCCAATCCGAACTGGAGGAAGTTCTCCCAATCCACTGGTAGGATTACGCCATCCACACCATCACTGGATCAGAGCTCCAACGCGCCAACGAATCTCGCAAACTCGCGTCAATTAACCCCGGAGTGAACGGTAAAAAAAAAAAAAGAAAAAACTCCGGAACTGAATTTAGTGAACTTGATGAATATTTTTTTTTGTTTAAACCTTCATATTTTTTTGTTTATCTGAATATTGCTTCAGTGCTTCAATACAAGGAATTCTCTGCACTGCATAGTGGCATGACTTTTATTATATTATTTTCCAATGAAATGTCTCTTTTGCCATAGCGTGTACATTGGGAAGGAAGTGACACTCACTTCCCTGTAGCGAGGCCGCTGGGAAAAGGGTTACACTAACTATACAAACAGAAAGCAACAAGCTATCACTAGTCATTCCAAGACAAGAATAAGTCACAGAAATAACATACTGGACTAGTTAGGCTTGATAGATTGCAATACAAACAAACTTGAAATACTTACAATAGTAACATGTATCAACATGAATATATCCTGGGGAAGTAAGAACGTTCCCAGAGCCGGACTCTCTCAAAACAACAACATTGACTCACTCCCACAGGAAGAACATAGCAGAAGCCCAATACTAGCCCTGCACTGCCACCTAGTGGACGGCGGTAAACTCTGCATAATTCACCTGTGACCATGAACCCACCTGCAACTTGTGCTCCAGTATCTGAATTTCCAATTTCGTCTTCTTCATCTAGAGGTCCAGATCCTGCTGTTCTTTAAGGGATTTCTCTATTTTGTTCAGTAAGTGGATTTTGTAAATGTCTTTGACTGGTAACTGGGAATACATAGAGAACATTAAATTATACAGCTGCACATGAATTGAATGAAATGAACCTCTGGTGTTTCCTGAACATCCATCTCACAGTGTTGATCTGTGATGTGGAAGTTGAGGGACCATCCTGCTGCTGACCAGCCATGATCTGTTAAAAGGAGACAATTTGAATATTTCAGTGTCGGCTAAATGTCAAGCTCTATGTTCCACAGGAGTATTCAGAATTTTAATGGGAAGAGAACAATCAGTAACGTACCTCGATATGACTTTTTGGATCCTCTGTGAGGGCAGCAGACACGGTTTCATCCTCCTCATCCTGGATAAATAACATCTTTCAGTATATTTGCATATATTTTTCCAAACTAACATTTGGCAAAAATAATCTGAGTATTTCCTCCTGACAGTTTCAGGTTGGTTGTAGCATGAAGGGGCTCCAGCAGGCAAATAGAACCTTCACAATCTATGAGGCCAAAAGAAGAAAAGGACATGAAAGACAAAAAAATATTTGTATCAATAACATTTTTAAAATATTATACTCAAATAATAGATAATATTAGATTAAATAGGATTAATTATTTAACATAACATATAGATGTGTGACATAAAACAACTGCACAGTCCATCAGCCACTGAGTATTTATGCTACCTTACAATGTTAAACATGCTTAAAAGATGTACCGCAATGAGATTATGCCGAGGTCTTACCTGTCTGAACAATGTTTTATATTTCATCTTTAGCTGCTGCCATGTGCGCTTCATCCCCACGGAATTACAACTAAATGAAATACCTTAACTGGTGACCATTCAAACAGTTTCCCTGTAATAATATTTAATATTCAATAATATTCTGATATAAATGACTACATTTAAACTTACGCATTGACACGGGCAGCAGTTTTCTGCCACGGCATCTCCCTCTCCTTTGCTGCTGCCGCTCTCCGCTTCTCTGTTTCCATGGTGACTCGTCGAATCGGCGCTCCATTAATGCTGGCTTTTTATAGTTGTCGTGCACGTGCTAAACTCCAGGTGAAACTACTTGAAGTTGAGTAATCCAACTCAAATCAGCTGTTGTGTAACCGAAAACCCAGCGTTTTCCCTTTCAGAGGAGATCAACACAGAGTTCAGGATTTCCCTCTGAGTTTTTTCAACCTGCTTGGGGAAATAGACCCCTGGATGCAGTTATCTGTTGGTGGTGGTGATGAAGTCTCCTCACACTTGTTGAAATTCATGGATCTGGTCAAATTCAAAACAGCACAAATAATGTACAAAGCAAGAAATAATCTACTGCCAAAAAATATACAGGGGATGTTTGCAGAAAGGGAGGGTGGTTATAATCTAAGAGGAGACCTGAACTATAAAAAAACCAAAAGTTCGAACTACACTGAAAAGTATGTGCATGTTAAGCTGTGGAGTGGCTCTGTGGAACAGTCTGGAGACAGAAATAAAACAAAGTAGCAACATAAATCTGTTTAAAAAAGGGACAAAAAAATATTTCTTAATAAATATATGGAAGAGGAAGTCTGGAACTGTGGATGATGACAAAAATGGTGTTGAGTGTTATATATATAGTGGAAATTGATATATTGTTTTATACTGTAGTTACATTATAATTATTCTATTATACAGTATATATTTATGGGGATAACTATATGGTATGTGTGGGTATATATTATGTATTATAGGGATATCTGCATGGTATATGTATACATATATTACATTATTTCATATTATATTACATATATATATATTACATTATGTCATATTATATTACATGATGTCCTATGATGTATGATTTTAAAACTTGGTAATAGTTAAAAAGGGGTACAAATCTCTCAAAAAGTTTTTACTTCTTCCTACACCTTTTTTCGAACTATGCTGTTATGTTGTTGTTTTTTCTGTTTTTTCTTTGATTTGCATTAACTTTCTTTCTTATTTTTTTTTTCTTCACTTATACATGTTCGAAAAATAAATTAATTCATTCATTAATTCATTCAACTGAAAGGAAAGAAAAGAAGCAGAGGGTTTGTGTAGATGTGGTTCCTAACACAGTTCATTTCATGTCAACGTTAACATCTTGGTAAACATGACATTTTATTGCTGCTAGAATAAATAATGTGGTAAACACACGAGTCTCTTTTCACAATAATCCTGTTCAAAATATTGATCAAAGCTGCAAGTGGATGTAGATGTTACTGACCTTTGACTCCTGTTGACTTGACTTTCATTGGAGTGTACTTGTGCAGAGGTCACACTGGAATCTGAAAAATCAATTTTATTTTAACCGAGATAAAGATGTAAATATACAGATTGATGGGATCTAGAGTTGTACCTAAATTTCCAACTTTGTTTTCTATTGTTGAAAAGTCAGCTACAGCTGCTGAACGCTGTTGTGAACACGTCCTTTAAATTCTTTAAAATGCTGCGTCTCAAATGCTTTGAATGTCAGTGAGGATGAGGCATTGTGGGTAAAGCAGACAGAACTGGAGCACCAGAGCAGCTGGCTGGAGTCAAACCAGTGGCAGAAAGGTGTGAGTGTGTTATTTCCTTTTACAAACACAGAGCTGTGTCAGCGCTGGTCACAGAGAACAAATGCCACTGTGCGTCTGATAAATAAAGGATGAATGTTTTTCTTCTGGGTCCTACCTGTCCATGATGTGGTCTTCACTTCAGTATAAATGCTGCCCTCTTCTGGTTTCTGCTTCTTAACTGTGAAAGAATGAAATTACAGTCAGAGAACCTTCCTATAATTGGACTCCTGGCTGATACTATGATCTTCTGTTTTTGGATCTGAGTTGTTTTCTTCATTCCA
The DNA here is from genome assembly GCF_902148845.1 of Salarias fasciatus. Classification (NCBI taxonomy): domain Eukaryota; kingdom Metazoa; phylum Chordata; class Actinopteri; order Blenniiformes; family Blenniidae; genus Salarias; species Salarias fasciatus. The sequence continues at coordinate 318,751 of NW_021941403.1, read as the reverse complement.
ACATCCAAAACTCACCCTTCTTGACCTCTTGAAGCCCTATTGAAGAATATGTCACATTCCTGGATTCATCTGCAAAACAGTTTTACTGTGAAAGTTTAGAGACAATCATTGAATCACTGACTTTACTCACTGCTTCATGTGAAAAAGTGTGAAAAACAGTGTTTTCTTCCTTACCTCTGTCAGTAGAATCAGTCTCTTGGATTGTCTCATCGGGATTATCATCAGCTAATGGAGAGTGGACAGAGTTTAACCACCAAAAGAGACAGAGTCATGAGTTTCCCTCATTTTTGTGAACCATGATCTTCAAAAGAGATGGATGTTACTAAACACTTTCAGGAAATAGTTTGTATTAAAGCTGACCTTCGATCGGAGAAGCATATGTGTTGCATTGATCTTCCAGCTGGTTGCTGCTGTGGTCTGTAGTTTGGCTCTGCTGTGAACTTTGAGACCTGTTAACCCTCAAAATATTTTAATACAGCTGGTTCAACAAGAAACTGAAATTTCAGTTTTTTGTAAAGGAAGAAAGAAGCATCATACCAACCTGTTGAAGCATGAATCTGTAAAAAAAAAAAAAAAAAGTGAGATTATTTCTTTATTAATCCAAATATTTAATTTCTACTTTGACACATGATCCTTAAAGGAATAGTTTGGGATTTTTGACATGAATCTGTGTGGCATCCCCGTCAGCAGTATTGTTCATTCACACAGACTTACCCCTGACAGCGTCCAGTGAGCGGAGATCCTGTCCGGTTTACGTCCGGAGGAAAGTAGTCTGGCAAGTTTGCTGGGGACACGAAAATAAAGCGTTTTTCTTCTCAAACCAATATGTGTTCGAAAGAGTCATATATTTGCATCACAAAACCGTGTCGACGAAAAAGTCGGTAGGCGGTAAGGCGGTAAGGTACCCCAGATGCACCGAGGTCTGATGCCAGTGGACACAGCGGATGCTGACAAGCAGAGCAGACAAACAGTTCATGTATGCAGAGCCGGACGGCCGGGCCGGACAGGCTGGTGGAGATCCGGGGAGAAGGCTGGAGAACCCGCTGAGAGCACAGCCGGCCTGAGCCGGAAAACCCGGTAAAGACAAAGCAGCAGCGGTCCAATGTCTGGCCACAATGTCGGCAGCAGCACGTGCTCCTCCTTCACCTGCACCTGAGAACACCCCCAGCATTAGTATGCTAACAGCTAACCCTGAAAGGGTTCCTATATACAAACATACATACCTGTCCCAGGCTGCAGACACACACACCACACACATGAGGAGAGAGGCTGAGGGCACAACGGCGGAGCTGCACACTACCTGCAACCACAAGCGAGTTCGCCAGGAGAAAGCATGCGCTAGCATGCGCTACAAGGCTACGAGCAGGAGAGAGAGACCTCACCACAGTCAGTGGGGAGAACAGACTCGCACCACACCGAGACACACCGATCAGCAAACCCAGGTAAGGCTGATCACTTCTGCCGTGCCAAGAGACACTCGAGAACGCACGGATGTGCTCAAGTCAATCAAGATCTCCAACGTTGGTCTCTTCCTCTCTCTCTTGCTGGCAGGATAAACTGTGTCAAGATGAATGTTCTCCCCAAATTTCCATATCTCTTTCAGTGTATACCAGTTTTCATTCCAAAGACTTTCTTCCAATCATTAGATAGCCTGATTTCTCAGTTTATATGGAAGAAACAACCCCCCAGAATTAAAAAAGCATATTTTACAGCAAAATGAAGATGCTGGAGGTTTAGCCCTGCCAAATTTGTTATTGTATTACCAATACTCGAACATTATTATTTTGGTCTAATGGAAAGAACTGGCCCCCACCTTGGTTTCAGATTGAACGGTCTTCTTGTGATTCATCATCCTTGTTGTCACTCTTATGTCTTCCCCTCTCAACTCAGCCAACAGTTTGCACCAACAATATTGTAGTAAAAAACAGTCTCAAGATCTGGACTCAGGCCAGGCGTCACTTCGGACTTCAAGCATTGCCCCTCCTAATCCCCCTACATGCCAACCCCTTGTTTTCTCCTTCCATTTTGGATCAATCTTTCGCGTCCTGGGGGACCATGGGATCGTCTCTATTAAGCATCTCTACATTAATGGAACCTTTTCCTCATTTGACCAGTTAGCTTGCACATTTAACCTACCAAGAACTGACTTTTTATATATCTGCAAGCCTGAAACTTTGTCTGTAGTAATTTCCCTGGTTTTCCTGCTGCCCCTACAAATACTACAGAAAAAAAAAAGAAAAACCTTCCAGCTCTTGTCGTGGAATTTTATTTAAAAAGTATCCTAGGCCAGTCACGGTGCAAAAAACCCCACAAACATATATTCCAGAAAAAACGTAAAATCCTCAATTATATCCACTCCTGGTTCTTGAAATCTTCAACCGTAGTTCTCCTCGAAAAAATCAGGCAGAGTCAGAGTCAGAATGCAAAAAGAAGGACTTTATTCCCAAAAAACCCTCCGGCAGTCAGACCGACCAAAAGAACTGACGCTCCGATCGCTCTCCGACCATCTATTATACTATTTCTTGGGTGTTCGTCAACTCTCCATGGACTCTTCGTCAAGACACAATTGCTCCCCCCTTCCTACAAAGGTCATGGTCCGTGACCCCTTGGGAGGCCCTCTCAGCCTCCATCAAGTCTCCATCAAGTCTCCATCAAGTCTCCATCAAGTCTTCCCAAATGCCAGGTGTTGTGCAACAAATCATGATGTTACATTTCTTGTCCAATGAGCCTCATTTACACCAGAGGGAGACAGAGGGAGAATTGACCTGTAGTCTTAACTTTAGAAAAACAAACTGTCCAGCTGCCAAGAGGCTGCCGTAAAAATGAAACATGACAGACAAACAAACCTGAAAGAATTAATTGTTTTGTCCACCCATGAGTACACACGCAACCAAAAACATGCATTTTATGAATAATACTAAATAACATAAGATAATGACGACTAGATAAACATTATATGAAGAATACATAATATGAAGAATACATAATATGAAGAATACAATATAATTATTCAACACTCTTTACTCCAAGGCCCTGGGTCCTCTTGCCATGAAGTCCAAGCCAGCTGTTAGGAATCGGGGCGTGATTTTTGACAGTTCCTTCAAGTTCGAGCAGCAGATCAGCGGAGTTGTCAGAAGATGTTTTTTCAATCTGAGGACTTTGACAAGGATTAAAGCGTACCTTCCCCAGGCAGGGGTAGAGCAGGCCATGCACGCCTTTGTCACCTCTCACTTGGATTATTGCAATAGTTTACACCGGTATTGATAAAACCCAACTTCACCGCTTGCAGCTTGTCCAGAATTCTGCCGCTCGACTCCTTACCTGCACCAGAAACATGCTCATATCACCCCGGTTCTCGCTTCCCTTCATTGGCTCCCCATCCGCTGCCGCATTGACTTTAAAATCCTTCCAACAGTTTTTAAATCACTTCACCAGCTTGCCCCACCGTACCTGGCCGATCTTCTCCACCCCTTCACCCGTCTAGAGCGTTACGGTCGGCTGATCAACGCCCTCTTGCTGTTCCCAGGTCTAGGTTAAAAACCAGGGGGGACAGAGCCTTTTCTGTGGCGACCCCCAGACTCTGGAACTCCATTCCCCTCCACATCCGAGCAGCTGAGTCTGTGGGAATTTTTAAATCCCTCCTGAAGACCCACCTCTTTTCTTTGGCCTTCAGCTAGGTCTTACCTTGTTTTTAGTTTTTTGTGTCTGATTTTGAGATGTTTTAATGATTGTTTATTAATTTGACTTTTTACCTTTTCACCTTTTCACTTCTCTGATTGCTGATTGTTTGCTCATTGTCCTTGTGAAGCACTTTGGTACGGCGAAGCCGTTTGTAATTGTGCTATATAAATAAAAGTGACTGACTTGACATGACCCAACCCCTCCAGCTTTGTTTGAGAACGTGTGGTAGGATAGTGTCAAATGCACTTGAAAACAGGAGGAGCTGAGAGGAAGCAGTGGCCAGATGAGAATGAGGATGATGGTGGAGGAGGGACAGGGACAGGGGTGGAAGAAGGTGATGCATTAAATCTAAAACAGGTTGAACTCATTTGCACGCAATAATCATTCAAACAAAACAATTAACCAAGTAAATAAGAACAATTTAAAATATAACACATTTAAACAGATATAATAACGATCCCTCCCGCCGGAGGGAGTTGATTTGGTTCAAGCCCATAATGCTCCTGTTCACAGGACTTCACCAGGACAACTCAGGTGGAACTCAGGTTTAACGATATTAAAACAAGCAATACAATAAACAATTTAAGAACTGGAATTCAATGTAGATAATGGAAACTGACTCATGTTTTCACTCACATGAACTTCTGCGATGACGTCCGACTCGAGCAGCCAAAAAGAGAAGTAGAGCTGAAACTGACAGGAAAACCACAGAACAGACATGAACCACAAACTTTCTCATTCATGTAATTTGGTCTCACTGACAGACTGAATTATAGCTATCATAAAGTCTTGATGGACCAGATGATGGGGTTCAGGCTGCTAGTTTCTACATTTTTTCAGTCAGTGTCAAGATTCATCGTTCCATCAAATTATACAGTAAAATCAGCTGAAATCTGCTAAACTGACCAAAATCACACATATTGAAACATGAAGAGAAAAAGTTCCTCCAAGGAGATTTGTTTTGGAAGCAAATGTAGATGTATATTTTGAAAACACAGGCAGAGTGGCCGAACCATGAAACGTTGCTGAATCGAGGCTAAAAATGTTTCTATTCTGAGCTTCATATTATGAAGTCAATGGAATTCATGAGCAGACACTGCTGTCCTCCCGGATCCTGTCCACACGTGACACAGCCATTGTTTCTCTCCTTGTTCTCCCATCCACACGGCATCGCTGCAGGAGATATCTGCAGCCACAACATGACTCAGAACCAAGTGGCAACCATTCGTGACGTCACCCTTTTCTTTCTATTATCATCAAATGGGGCCAGCTCGGAGGCTGACATGATGGAATTTTTGAGCCAGAGACAAAAAAGACAACGAGGGGGCGAGGCTGACTGAGAGCCCAGGACTGGTGTTGTGATAATGTGATGGCCTGCTGTCAACTGGTTCTATGGTGTTTGTATATCATTTACTTGTCAATAATAACATTTACAGTGTTCATGCATTTGACCAGGTCCCCAAGCAACACCGGGAACATCGGCCGGCCACACCATGCTGGCAGCTAGCAGTGTCTTGGCTCTCTTCAGGGATTCACAGGCTGGAGGGTTCATGGAGGGAGGCACCCGCCGGGCCACCACTCAGCGCTGATAGCGCCGTCCCCAGCGATTTTACCCCGTTGTTGTCTCGTGGGTAGGTGCTATCTCCCCAGCCAATGGTAGTGTTTCCCCCGGTTGCCGGTGGCCCAGATGTCCCTGCCTCTGCTGGCTGAAGTCACAGCAGTAAAGAAACGACTGGACAGGAGATCAATTCGGCTGATTACAACCTCTGTGCAGAGAAACATCACAAACGGTAAAAATCTGATGACAAACGTTCAGATTGATCCATGATGAGAAAATTGACTGATTCTCATCCAATGTTCAAAAATGTGTCTGTTTTTAGCCAGTTAGATCTCAGTATTACAAGCTGCCACATTTCCAGCAGCTGAAAGACTGCAGGCAAAGTGAACATGTGTGGAAAAAGTAATCTGATTACTGCTGCAAACTGTCCACTTCCTTCTGTTCCTGTCATTGAAAGCTGCAGGCAGAGGAGGCTGAACTTCATCTGTCATTTTCAACGTGTCTCTTTTGGCTTCCTGTGAGAGAATTGATGAAACCAGAAGCTCAGCTCAACGTTCAGAAGACGAGTCAGACGCCTCTGAGTCACATTAATGGGACTCTCCATGATAGAGACTCTCAGTTTTCACATGAAATCTTCAAGAAGTAGATATTTTCCACAGATTGGTGAAAGAGTTCAGTGGATTTCCAACATCTGCTGAGCAGAACTGAGATCAGTGAGTATGATGAGAACTTTGATGATCAGTTTTGATCTTGTATTAATTCTTGGTGGATTAATTAGCCTTGTAGATCTCTGGCCTCTTGTTTTTACTAGTAGTGTGAATATTGAACTTTTTTTAAAAAGAAATATTTTGGAGCTATTTTAGGAAATGTCACTGGCCCTCATTTATCAAACGATCAGTGTCTTTCATATGGCGAACGATCATTTGATAGATGAAAACCACTGTGCTTTCTCAGTTTGTTCACTGATTTGGATGTAATCTCTTTTTTTTTCTTCTTTGTCTGATTGTTTGGTTTTGTGTCTTTGAATTGAAGTTTCATGAAAGGAAAAAAATCATCAGGAGGATCACATCAAGACAGTCATGATAAAACTAGAAATTCAGATCCATGTGTGAAAAAGACTTATTTAACTTTTTAACTTCAATAAAAGTGAAACAATACAGCTTCTGATAGAAGGTACAGAAGTGAAAAAGACCTGACTGCACCACAATGACTGTTTAAACGTTTTTTTTTTTTGCTGGCGGTGAAGAAAGAGGAAATCTCACACACATTAACATGATGTCTATTTTTACTCCAGAACAGTGTTTGTTTGCAAACTCCAGCATAATTCTGAGAAATGGCATTCAGCTTTTTCCAACTTACTTTCAGACAGAAACTAAATGGTTTTCTCATTAAAAAGTTTCTGAGAGAACTTGAAAGTCAGAGCATTAAATTTACTGTAACTTTAATGAACTTTGCCATCAGCTGTGTTCATCCTTCAACTGGAACTCTGAATCATTCTCATTGAATGATTATAGGGATGGCAAACGTTTATTAAATTGAAAAAAATGGTAATGAATTACTTTCCAACATTTGCACAACTAATTTATGGAAACATGTAACTAAATGTCTTTAAATTAGCTGATTGAATCAAACTGCATTTGGTTTTCTCCACCTTCAAATTCATTCAGTTGTTGAATATTTAAGGAGTAACTGCAGTTTAAATGGACTCAAATGTGAAAACTGAGCTGATTTCACGTCCTTATTTGGCAGGTCAGCATGTTGTTTTTTCATGAAGTCAGATTAAAATCTTTTCACACCTTCTCAATGCTGCGTCCATCCTGTTAGGATGACAAAAACAACTGAAGGAGGTAAAAATGCAGAATTGCTATGATGTCATTTATGTTTCCTGACAGTTCTTCTTTTGTCTCTAATGCTGATCTTTTCTTCTTCACACAAAGACTTCCTGTGATAAAGGCTGCATGTCAGAATGGGAGGCAGGTTATTCTCTCATCTGTGGTTTTTCTGTGAGTATTTCACACACTTCTTCTCTTCACTTCACACAGACCAGCAGTCGGGTTTCATGAGAAGAGCTGAGTTTCTTTCACTTGTTGGATTTTCTCATTATTGGGATTCAAGTTAATGTTACACACCAACCAGTCAAAGTCACTGAAGCTCTAATGTCTTCATGTTTCATCTTTATTTCAGTGTTTTGTGTCCTGCTCTGCAGAGGCTGTGCTGCAGGTGATTCATTCACACTCTCTCTTTTCTTACGGTTGCCTTTTATTTAAGTTATTGATATTTATTTCATTGTTGTTATTTTTACATGAATGACTGATGAACAACAACCTTTAAAAATGTCATTGTTGTATCAGCTACTTCTACAGGAGTCAGTGTGTTTTGACTGGATGCATGTTGGCTGGTGCTCCACCTCACAGTGAAAACTGTCCAGTCCAGGGAGCTTTCCATGTGGAGTTTGCATGTTGTCCCTGTGCATGTGTGGGTTTTGTATGAGGACTCCAGCGCTGCCTGTGTGCTTTGTTTTCTATTTGTTTCTTGGTGCTGTGCTGAAGATTGACCCTGGCTGGTCGACTTTTCATTGGAGAGTTTGTTACTCTGACATGTGACATTGAAGGAGCAGAGGCAGGCTGGGAATACAGTTTCTACAAAGATCAACAACAATGCTCTCCTGATTACCAAGGAACTAATTACTACATGTTCCGAATAATATCCACATACAATAGTGGTGAATATGATTGTGTTGGTCATCACAAGTGGTCATCTGAAACACAGAAAAGTAACACAGTCTCTTTTACTGTCGCAGGTGAGTCCTGAACATTTATCAACATGACCAACAACAGTTGAACAGAACTCTCTCTTCTTCATTTTATCATTTTATCATCATTCTGACAGACAATATAAGCTGTATTGATCCTGTGGTGTCAGTACTGTCAAACTTGATTCTTGACTAATATTATTCTCTTCCACTGCATGGTGGTGCAGTGATTAGTGCTCTTACCTCACAGCAACAAGTTCCTGGGTTCAAATACAGATCCTGGGTGACGGGTCAGACTGAGAGCAGTTTAAAAGCCCCTATGCAGAGAAAAATAACAAAGGTTACGTTGCCCGGTATGGGTATGGCGCAGCTGGGGCCCCACCCTGGAGCCAGGCCTGGGGTTGGGGCTTGTAAGCGAGCGCCTGGTGGCCGGGCCTTTGCCTATGAGGCCCGGCCGGGCTCAGCCCGAAGGGGAGACATGGGCCTGACCTCCTGTGGGCCCACCACCCGCCGAGGTAACCGTAGGGGCCAGGTTGCCATGTGGATTGGGTGGCGGCCTCGGGCAGGGTGCCTGGCGACCGGATCCCCAGACACAGACTGCTCTGGGGACATGGAATGTCACCTTGTGGGGGGAAGGAGCCCGAGCTTGTGAGGGAGGTTGAGAGGTACCAGTTAGCTATAGTCGGGCTCACCTCCACACAGGCCTGGGCTCTGGAACCAATCTCTCGAGAAGGGCTGGACTCTCCACAACTGACTGACAATACTTTAAAAGTAACTAATTACAACGCAAAGTCACTGTTGTGTTGCTTTAAAAAAAACATATTGATGATGTCAAAAAATTTGGATCGTCTTTTAATAGAACTTTAACATATTAATTTATTATGAAACTGAATAAATGATTAATGCAAAAATGAACACTTGACAGAATAAATTACAAACTGGAAATAGACACAGATGGATGTTAATACATGTATGTGCTTCACGATAAAGTCACAATAAATTGAAAAATTGTTTTTGAGTTAAATCAGGATAAAAATGAAGAAACAAAGTTTTCAGAGTTCATTAAAGACGTGTGTTGTTTTTCCATCCACAGAGAGATCCAGGGCTACACTGACATCAGGCACCAAAACCATCTCAGTCGGAGGCTCAGTGAGTCTTTCCTGCTCTGTGAGAGACTCTGATGGATGGAAATATGAGTTCACAGGAGAACACCATCAACCAGCTGGGAGAAACTAGTTGAAACAAATGTTGGGGACAATGGAGTCATCCAGGTATCTAAAGGAGGAATTTACCGGTGCAGAGGAGTGAGAGAAACATCAGGTTATCTCTCTGACTTGAGTAATGAAGCCACCATTTGGATAACATGTGAGTTCAGTATTTTGTTAGAAATTAATTTGTTGTGTTGATCAGCACAGAAATACTGATCAAACAAAGTGTTTGTCTTTGTTTCCTCATATCTGGTGGAAACAGCCACCAACAAGCCTGTCATAACACGACAACCCAGCTGGTCTCAGATATTCCGGTGAGAAGATCACTCTGACATGTGAGGTCCAGGGAGGAGAGAAGACTGACTGGAGGTATTACTGGAGGAGAAATTCAGAATCACTTCCAGACAATGAAAAGTTGTTACAATTCACTGCTTCTGAGTCCTTCAACGGAGAGTATGACTGTATGGCCACAAGCAGAGATGACGTTTATTCTTCAACCACATGGAGTGAAGCCTTCACAGTGTCAGTGTTACGTAAGTGATGTTTGTTGGTTTTTCTTCTTTTTGTTAGATTGATATTCAATGAGATAATAAAACATAACAATGTAGCTATTAGCTAATATCAGGACATTGCTGGGCTGCCAGTCCACCCATTAAGAAGAAAGAAATATTTTATTATATTACACAGTGATTTCACTGTCTTAATAGATTCTCTCATTTGGGTTTTGGTGTTTTAGAAAAGTCATATCAACACATCTTCATCAAGATATTCAAGCAAAGCAAACAAATACATGCTGATCAGATTCTGAAGTTTAGTTTAATTCATTTCCATTTATTTGAGATGTCTGGAGCATGTTGAGCTTTGCGAATGTTGATATTGAAGTGTAACTTTACTATAGATTGACATGAGCTGGTTGGAGCTGACTGCAGACCAAGTATCAGAAGGGATTTTAAAATTTAAATGATCCTGTTTGGTCACATTTGCCTCTGTGTATGAGATTTGACATGTTTAAGGTCAAGTTATTGTATCATAAATCGTGTGTGTGCGTCAGCTGGTTGACTTCAAACGTGACAGATCAAGCATACAGACAATGAAAGGACTGAAAGATTTAATTTCACTGTGAACCAGTCATTTTATTCTGCTTTAAAACTTATTTATTCAGACTTTATTCTCGATGTCTTTTACTGTATGTTCTGTGTTTTGAGAGAGCTGCTGATCAAAATTGTGTTATGCTCTGCACAGTGACAATAAATATCTTGATTCTTGATTGATTCTTGGATGAGAAACAATCTGCAGTATTTGTCATATTATTTCAGGTTCAGCACTAAGTTCCACACATGGTTAGTTTTCAGTGGATGCAGACCTGTAGACTTCTCTGAATGTGAGAGCCATGAGTGCAGAGGGTTGTGAGCATGAAGATCAGGTCAACTGAGATGCTTTCCTGGGGTCTTTTGTTTGGAGGTTTAGTTTGGTGTTACAGTAAAGGAACTTATGAGGGTGAGATTTAGGGCAGAGACCAGGAAGAAACTGACTATTTGGCACCAACCAGCTGGAGGGCAGAGGAGACGGAGCCCACCTGCTGATGAAGCCAACTGATAAGAACAGGAGTGAATGAGATCCAGAGGAAGGAAATATATTATGCAATAAGGAGGACCCTGATGACAGGTGTGAAGTTGGAATCAGTGAAGAGCTCGGGGCTCTCTGGTGCTTGTTCTGACTCGGCTGAGGGGAAGCCATGAGGGCGCTCTGCTTCTGGTAGGGGGAAACAGACTTCCCGAAGGGGTGGAAAACACTTCATCTGTTGTAGCTTATGGATGAATAAATATGATGATTGAATTCTGTTGTCTGTCTCTTCCAACTTCAACAATGAAAGAAAGAAAGAAAAGAAAGAAATTGAGGCGGAGAAACGGAAGTTTAACAATGTACTTTGTGACAAAATGTTCCAAAAAATGTTTTTGTTCTTTTTGAACCACATCCAGGCCAACATGTATTACATTTTAATTTGAGAAAATAACCTCTCTCCTTCAGGACTGAAGCTCGTCCTCTCTGTGTCTCCATCATGGTTGATTCCTGGAGCTTCAGTCACTCTGATCTGTCACACTGAGCCTCCGTCAGCAGGGTGGAGCTTCTACTGGTTCAAAGCTGTTCCAAACTCTCAGGATTCCTACACCTATGAGCCTCTACCTGGTACCAGCAGTGGGACAGCAAACAATTCCTTCACAGTTCATGGACAGACACACACAGCAGGATATGCATGTTCAGCTGGACGAGGGGATCCGCTGATTTACACAATACAGTCGTCCCACATTTGTCTGGTCTTCAGGTCAGTTTGTCTTTCTGGAACACTTGAACTGTTGTCTTCCAGCAGCCACAATAGAAATGCCATCCTTCACTGAGCCTTGATGTTTTGTCCAGGTGTTCATCCATCAGCGTCTCTCACAGTGAATCCTGACAGAGTCCAACACTTCACCTCTGAATCTCTCTCACTGACATGTGAAGGAAACTCTTCCCAGTGGAGGCTGATCCAGTTTCTGACTGACGACTCGCTGTTGAGCTTTCTTCCTCCAGCTACAATCAATGGATCAACATATATTAAGAATGAGGCTCCAAGAAAAGCTGTGTACTGGTGTGAGTCTGGAACAGTGTTCAGCAATGCCGTCAATATCTCCACACACTGTGAGTTGTTTTTTCTCTCCTTGTTGGAAATTTGAACCTTTTTTTTTTTTTTTTTCACCTGATCAGGACTGTTTCAGACAGAAAGAGTTTCTTGAAATTGTTGACTAAGATTGTATTTGTAAAGGACTTTTGATCCCTAAACTGCAGCTCAAAGTGTAATTTCAAAAACAAAGAAAAATTGAATGAAAATCAAAGCTGGTGTGACGTGAATGTGTTTGATTTTCTGTCCTGTGATGAAGTGTTGAACTGTCCAGCGTGTCCTCTGCCCTCACCCAGAGTCTGCTGAGATTTAACTCCAGCAGCCTGGAACATTCAGTATGATGGAGCGCTACAGAAGATGGACAGATGGATGAAAAACACCAACTTATTAGTGTGTATTTTCCATCCTCATCATCTCACCTTCTAATGAATGAACTGAACTTGTTTTCCAGCTGATGGCGTTATCCTGGTGAGCCCTGTGTATCCTGTACCTGTGGGAGAGTCTGTAACTCTCCTCTGTGTCATGAAGACTGGAAATATTCCCTCTGATGTGTTTTTCTACAAAAATAACAAAGTCATTGAAATGAGAGACGAGGAGAGATGAAGATCTCTGCAGTGTCAGAATCAGATGAAGGTTTCTACAAGTGTCAGTACAATGGAAGAGAATCAGCACAAAGCTGGATGGCTGTGAAAGGTGACTAACTTTTTACATGGTCTCTCAAAAAATTCTTACTTCTTTGTGATGTTAACTCTTGATAGGATACAAATCAAGAGCTTCCAAATACATGACAACTGAAAATATGGATCCACATTGAGACTAAATACACTCTGACAATATATCTTCATAGTGAGTGTGATTAAACATGTCTCTGTGCCTTTTATATGTAATAAAATGTGTTGGAGACCATTAAACTGAACATATTTCCATGTTTTTATGTGCTATTTATTTCGATTACATGAGTTTAAATAACAGAAAGTTACCAAATATGGTCACTATCCTGATAAATGCCTCCAACCATTAATCTTCATTAATATTCATTGTTGCAGTGTCCAGATCTGAGAGCTCTTCATTCCACGTCTGGTTGATCTTTGGGCTGGTTTGTGGAGTTTTGCTTATTTTCATCCTCTGCCTGCTGTGTGCAAATGCAAAAGGAGTGAGTTGATTTTAAATTTATAACCTCAAGCAAGATATGACATGATGGATTTAGATTTCTACAATGTAAACAACTTTCTGCACAGTATGGTTTGATATAATTGATTTGTTTTCCAGGGTCATGCTGCAGCAGGTTGGTATGACGCTCATCTCTGGTTTTAATTGCAATAAGCTGCATGTTCCTGAATCATTTGCTTCATTTTCAGACGTATTGAGTCTTTGTATGTCAATCAAAGCTCTGCGACAAACCAGCCAGTGACCCAGAGTGAAAGTCAACTTTACTCCTCTCTCCTGCACGGTCCACTTTGAGAATTAATACTCTCCTAATATCATCTGATCTGACTTTAACTGCTTGCTGAAGTGTCTGATCTGCATTTCTTTGACTTCTTCTAGGTGATGTTTCTCTTTATGAATCCCTCAGACGCCCTGGAAACCCTGCAAACGGTCAGTCTGACACAAACCTTCTATGAAATAAAGTCCAGGTTGAGTCTTGAGCTTGTTGCAGCGACCTCAGTGAAAAGGAAGTGCTGAACAGAGAAACATGATCAAATAGTACTGATGGAAATTTATGTGATATCAATACAGGTGAACCAGCTCAGGATTGCATCAATGTCACATCCCACCAGCTTGATGATCTTCATGAATGATGTGAGTACGCAGAATAAGAAATAAAGGGAAGTCTCTCCATTCTGTGAAAATTATGTGGAAAAACTGTGTTATAATTCCAAACTTGAACTGAATTTTAGGACGGAGGAAGGAGAAGCCATAAATGAGTGTCAGTGATGCCAGTGGAGCCTCATCTTCAGGACTGGAAACCACAGCAGAGTCTGAGAATCACAGGTTCTGATTAAAACATGAAAAGCGACTGAAACCAGATCAAGCCTGGTGGTTGAAACAAGGAGCTGCTCCTCATGCACAGAATACACACTGTGTGGAGGACGGTGTGTGGAGGAAGAGGCTTCATTCCACATGTTTGATGTGAAAATGTCTGGTTGATTGATAGATTCTGTCTTTATTTTCTTTTTTTTTTGTTTCCAGTTTCATATCAATTGTCACATCAGTCAAAGTTTGTTGTGATTATTAGAGGATTGTAATTTGAAATCTGCACTCTTTACATGAAGTCTGCAACTGTTCTGTTGATTACTATTGTTTTATCATTTCTGTTTTGTCACTTGTTCACTTTGGAACTATTTTATTTTTTTTTTGTCTTTTATACTTGAATACATACGGCTCACGATCAGAGTGATTACAGCACAAGCACTGTCGAAAATGCAATGATGTTGCAATGTAATTAATGTTGTCTTACTTAACTTTTGGTATATTAAATTTAATCTGAATAAAGTCTTCTTTAATTCTTATTGTTTCATATTTGTTCAATGTGGAGCTGCGGTGATGACTGGATTTCCCACAACGGGATAATTTAAAGGTTATTTTATTTTCATAAACTGGTTGTGTTTACAGAGGGAAAAAAATTAAAGAATTCCAATGAAAATGTTATTTTAATTGAAGCAGAGATTCTGGTAACTCCTGGTAACTGTGCAGGAGAAAGCACAAATCTTTGTCTTCAACTCTAATAGTGAAGAGTCATCAAGAAGTTAAATATTCCTCTAAAGTAAGTAAAAATCCACCTCTAACAGCACTGAGATAGCAGAAAGAAAATAGTTCTATTGTCCATAATTTGTACGAATTCATGAACATGAGAGATTTACTGTTTGTTTTGACTGAAAGCTAACAGCGGTGCCGTTCCAATGGGCCCTTCAGGGTGATCACACCTCTTTCACAAGCTTCGATACACCTCCTGGAACAGAGGTGTGTTTTGTGCACTTGTGTCCAATTGGTCCATGTAAACAGATCCCAAAGTGAGTCTTCTGTTATGATTTAGATCCTTTTTCCATCCTAGAAAACATGAGCACGCTGATGGCGGCCATTTTGCTGAATCAGATGTACTACTTCTGTTTCTTCTTGTGTCTCTTTACCAAAATAAAATGCAAGTGTCACGGGGCGGAGAGCCCCAGTTTACTTAGGTCACAATGGGGAGTTCCTCTGAATAAATTAAACATGCAACACTGGGAGCAAGTGTCTCTAAAATTGGATTTATTCATTTCAAAGATAAAAACAAAAAAAAAAGTCCTTAAAATGGCGCCGAACCAAAAACTCTAAAATCTAATAAATATATCCAGTGAACGTGGGGTCCAGGTCCGAGTCCTTGGTGCTCCGCTCCTCTCCTGCTGTGGGCATCAGGTGGGTGGACAGGGGCCGGTGGACACCTCCTTCTTCGACGCGTGTCTCTCCCTCTCTCACACGCAGACAGAGAAGGGACCTGTATGAGGGGGCAGGGTAGGACGGCTGTCACTACAAAGGGGGGCAGCGGCAAGCGTCGAGCACTTGCGCTTTGCTCGGGGTTGGTCGGGCTAGAGCCACTGGCACTACACACTGCAGCACACCACGCACGAAACAGCAAGCTGTGGCTCTGACCCACAACCACCAACAAAAGCCATGAGGGGAAAACTTAGCTGGAAGGAGGGGGTTTGCACTCTCCCCCCTCCTGTGCTCCCACAACGCTTCCTGCCGCTGCCCAGGAAGTTCTCACTCTTCCTCTTCGGTCCGCCGTCCCTCTGATTCCGTCTCAGGGTCCCTCTGGTGGCCCTCGGGTCTCTGTTTTCTTCGCTCCTGCCCCAGGTCTCTCTGTCTTTCTCTTCTTCTTCTTCTTCCTTGGAGTTTAATGGCAGCTTGCATCCCAAACGGTTGCACTCCCGCCATCTGCTGATCGTTCCCTCTCTATCTTATACTGTTATTACACTCTTCTTGTAGTGCCGTTTCTCTTAGAAAAGTACTCAAATGTCCTCCACTTCTTCCCCACTTCAATATTTCCCTCATCCCTCCTCCATTCCTTCTGTCTTAATCCAGTCATCATCTTCTTTCTTTCCTGATAATACCTCCTGCAATTCACTAGCACATGTTCCACTGTTTCTGGCTCCTGACATGAATCACAGAGTCCTGTAGGATGTCTCCCTATCAGCTGCTTTGTGCTATTCAGGTATGTGTGTCCAATTCTCAGCCTTGTAATAGCTGTCTCTTCTTTCCTGCTGCCTCCTCCCATCCTCGTGCTCCCCACTTCCTTCTGTATGCCGTAAAGGTGTCTTCCTCTTCCTTCCGTGTCCCAACGCAGCTGCCACTTCCTATTTACTTCTGTCCACACTATGGACTTCCCCTCTGACCTGGACAGCCTGATGGGAGTATCAATACAATGGGGGAAATAAGTATTGAACGCATTAACTGTTTTGTCATTACATTTATTTCCAAAGATGCAATTCATGTGACATTTCTTCCAGACACTGGTATTAACTCAAATAATCCACACATGAAAAGAAATCACAACATTCAAATCCATAAATAGTGATTATGTGGAATTAAGTGCAGTAACACAGGAAAAAAGTATTGAACACACTATCTGAGACTTGTTTAATACTTTGTGGAGAAGCCTTTGTTTGCAATGACTGCTTCCAGACGCTTGTTGTATGTATGAACTAATCGCCCACACTGCTCAGGTGTGATTTTTGCCCATTCCTCCGCACAGATTGTCTTCAAATCCTGAATATTCTTTGGTGCCCTCTGGTGAACCCTTATCTTTAGTTCTTTCCACAAATGTTCGATCAGATTTAAGTCAGGTGATTGACTGGGCCATTCTAACACATTGATTTTCTTTTTTTTAAACCATTCGAGAGTCAACTTTGCCGTGTGCTTCGGATCGTTGTCCTGTTGAAAGGTCCAGCCCCGTCTCATCTTCATCATCCTGGTGGATGGCAGGAGGTTCATCTCAAGAATTTGCCGATAGATGTTTCCATTCATTGCTCCTTCAATTATATGAAGTCTGCCAGTACCACGAGATGAGAAACAACCCCATGCCATGATGTTTCCACCACCAAACTTCACTGTTGGTATAGTGTTATTTGGGTGATGTGCAGTGCCATTTCTCCTCCAAACATGGTGTGTAGTATGACAGCCAAAAAGTTCAATTTTGGTCTCATCTGACCAGACAACATTCTCCCAGTATTCCACAGGCTTATCCAGATGCTGTTTAGCAAACTTTAGACGAGCTTCAACATGCCTTTTTTTGAGGAACGGAGTCTTGCGGGCTGAGCGTCCATAGAGGCCATGGCGGTGGAGTGCATTGCCTATCGTTTTCTCTGTAACACTTGTACCTGCTGCCTCCATGTCTTGCTGGAGTGCTTTCCGGGTGGTCCTTGGCTCTTTGACAACTCTTCTGACCATCTTTCTGACTCCCTGGTCAGAAATCTTGCGAGGAGCTCCTGTGCGCGGCCTGTTGATGATAAGGTGATGCTTCTTCCACTTGCGGATAATGGCCCCAACGGTGCTTACTGGAATACTCAGATTCTTTGAGATAAGTCTGTAACCAGTTCCATTCTGATGCTGAGCAACAATCAGGCTGCGAAGGTCTTGAGAGAGCTCCTTGCTTTTACCCATCATGAGATGTGTCTTGTTTGACTACTTGGTGAAAAAACAACCTGTTTATAGGGCCATCAATTAGCACTAACCCAGCTGATGTTGGTTTGCACTTATAGGAAGTACAAAGACTAATTACTTTCAGGTGTGAGATGGTATGGTGCCTTTCCTTGACAAATTATACAGCTTTCCCATGGTGTGTTCAATACTTTTTTCCTGTGTTATTGCACTTAATTCCACATAACTATTTATGGATTTGAATGTTGTGATTTCTTTTCATGTGGATTATTTGAGTTAATACCAGTGTCTGGAAGAAATGTCACATGAATTGCATCTTTGGAAATAAATGTAATGACAAAACAGTTAATGCGTTCAATACTTATTTCCCCCATTGTATATGCATCACTACTGTCACCAGTCAAACACACGAAAAATCAGTATAAAGTCAGTGTAGTAGGTTTTCCAATAAAACCATCCACAGGAGCTTATGGCTGACGCGTGTTTCCAAGAAAAGAAGTTTGTCCTCCACAAAGTTCTTCATTTGACATTTATTGAACAAACATAAACAAAAACGAGAATTTCCAAACAGCTATAAAAATGCACAAACCTTGAAAGATCTTAATTTGTTCCTAAAACGTTCCTAAATATAACAGGTCCACCACGGTAACACGGTCAGAAAACCGTGAGCTCCTCTCGACTCTCAGGCCGTCTCTGCCACAGCACCGAGCATCACACAGATTGTCGCCGTTTCTTAAAGTGACAGGCTCCTATTTCGTCCTAAATTGTTATGAGCTCATTAGCTCAAATTAACTAAATACTGTGGCTGTGTATATTATGAGAATGCAATATCATTAAATCAAGCATGTAAAAACTGTTTAAATGCCACAAAACAATAACTCAATAACTTAACTGAAATTGTCATCAATAAACACAAATTATGCATGCTGCAGCTATAGTCAGTATAACACTCATCATCATTACATCAAAATATGCAGTAAAATCAGTTGAAATACTGTGGAAAACTGACCAGAATCACACATTTAACATTCCTCATAGTAGTGGACACTGCAAACATTTAGCCAGTTGACAAGTGGGAATGGGGGAGATGTTAGAAAGCAAAAAGACAAAACAATGGTGTTGATGCGAGAAGAAAAAATTACAGAAATAAGACTTTCTCACCCCCGGATCCCACAGCACGCGTCTGCCTGCGGTGCGCTGCTGCACGTTCACGCGTTCTCCTGCGCTCTGCTCCGTCACAGAGCGCCAAAAGCATTGTGAAGCGCATGCGCGATATGTTCAACATCCCGCGACATACTGTGAGTACTAAAAGCCGGAACAACAGCAACAACTCATTCATCCGCCCTGTCTTTGACACTTTCAGAAAGATCCCAGCTGTGCATTGTCCCAGGTACTGCCTTGTCAGTGCGATCATGTTATGTGTTTACGTATATCTAATATTTACGAGTTGTGTGAGTGGTTAATGTTGTGTTTTTGTAGCAAGTTCGACCCGAACGTTGCCAATACGTGCCACATAATGACAATAATGAGTTTGAAGTGTAGTAAACTAACGTTCTGTGTGTCTGAATAGATCGTATTTCCAGGAGGAATTGTTTCCTGTATTTCAGATGATGAAGTGACCTATGCTCAAGTACTCCCCAATAAACGTAAAGCAACAGGAAAGAAAGGTACGAGACGTCTGCATCCACGTCTGCTTCTGTAATGTATATTTTCAACAGGATCGCCTTGAAAAAAGCAAAATGGGAAGCTTGTATTTTCCGTTGATATTTTTATTACAGTAAACTTCAGGAAATGTTGAGAACATTTATTTAACATTTAAAGGTGCATTAAGGAGGTTTACAACCTTAAAATACTTATTTTCCACCATAAATATGTTCCACATTTTTAATGATGTGTACAATGTGCCCTGACATATTCATTACAAGAACCTCTAACAGCGCTAAATTGTCACTTGAAAGTTGCAGTTCCGGTCCGGCACCAGCATTTTTTTGGGGAGAATTTGAAAGGAATGACGTAATGCGCGCTCCGGCTGGTTAGGTTTCATTATGTCCGCCATTACTCCGCCAGATGCTTAGTGAGCAACAACTGAGCAGGATCTTCCAGAAAGTAAGAAAAGACTGGCTTCTAGCACTGCCACAGCTCCAGCACCGACTCCACCAGGTAGAAGAAACTTAAATCTTACTTGAGCGCTTCTAAACGAGCGAGGAAGGAGTTCCCCTCTTCCGTGCATGCCAGCCACAGGGAAGAATTTTTCACTAAGCTGCATTACGCCCAAGGCCTGCAGGGGGCGCTGTTTCGCATAAAACGTGCAAACTCCTCAATGCACCTTTAATAATATTTTTTGTTAATTAAATAATGCTGTGAATCCTTGTAAACATTTGTTTGTAGGGAGACAGCTCCAGCAGCCACTGAAGAAACAGTGGTTTCTGCTTTGACTTCTGAATAAACTCACGGTAACTGAGCCACAATAAAATGTCATGTTTACCAAGATGTTAACGTTTTTTTTTGTTTGTTTGTGTTTTCATTCATTTCAGGCGATTAACACTGCAAAACAAAACAAAAAAATTCCAATATAATAACATAAACACAGAATGCCTGAAAAAAAGGGAGTAGGAGGAAGAAAACTTATTTAATCCTACCCCCAAGCTCAACAATGGAAACACTATGAGCACATGGTTATGCTGCAAGACAAAATACAGTAAACAATAGACAATAGCAATTAGACAATACCGACAATGGTAATTAACAAAAACCAGCTATTATGACGGACAGAATAGCAGAATGGACAAATAGCAGGAATGATAACGGACTAATAGCAGAATGGACAGATACTGGAATGGACAAATACCAGAATTGAGCAAGGTGAAGGACAGAATACAATTGAAGGTAATGGAACACTAATGTAGACGATAAACCAACATGGATAATGGACGACATGTAAGCGACAGTAGGAGAACGTACATTATGGTGAAGAATAACACAATGATCAGTAACTGTAAATGACAAGGTGAGTTACAAGATGCTGTACCTATATTTAGACCAGATCTGGTGTTTATAATACAGTTTAACACAGTATGTCAGGTAAGGAAAGATTAAAGAATAGTAAAGTGTGCGAAGTGCATTCACATCCAGGTAAGGTTTTGCTTTGTTTATAATTGAGAGACTTTTTGAAATTTTAGTTTTAATGTGTTTGATGTGTGGTTTCCATGACAACTTGTTGTCAATTACAACACCCAAAAATTTAGTTTCACAAACAAATTCAATAGGTACATTATCAACCGAAGGTTGCATCTCTGAATTCCTTTGTAGATTCCCAAACATCATTGCCTTGGTTTTTTCAATATTTAAAGATAACTTATTTATATCCATCCATTTCTTTATCGCTTTGAGTTCTTTATTTACTACAGTTATTAATTCATTATAATTGTCATTACAATAGAATATATTTGTATCATCGGCAAAAAGGATGAGTTTCAGAGTCTGAGATACATTAAAGATATCATTATGTAAATATTGAACAGTTTGGGTCCCAAGACAGACCGCTGGGGCACACCACAAGCAATTCCAAACACATCCGATTCAAACTGTCCCATTTGGACATACTGTGCTCTTCCAGTCAGGTAACTTTTAATCCAGTCTCCCGCCACACCTCTGATTCCATATTTATATAATTTATTAAGTAACAGAGTATGATTAATAGTGTCAAATGCTTTTTTAAATCGATAAAAATGCCAATTGCATGCAGTTTCTGGTCGAGTGCAGATGTGATTTCTTCAAGTGCTTCAATTATTGCCATTGATGTTGTCCTTTTAGATCTGAATCCATACTGCCCTTCATTATTATTTGATGTTTTCCAAGAAATGATTCTAAGCGAGAATTGAAAAGTTTTTCCAGGATTTTTGAAAACTGTGGCAACAGTGAGTGGTCTATAGTTTGTAAAGTGGTGTTTATTTCCCTGTTTATATAGAGGGATTACTTTTGCGATTTTCATTTTTTCTGGAAAACAACCACTTTGAAATGACAAGTTAAAGATGTAGGTCAAGGGTTTGACAATATTCAAAATAACCTGTTTTATTATCATCATACTAATATTGTGACAATCAACAGATGACTTACTTTTACACTTTTGAACAGTTTTCATAACTTCTTGCTCATTTGTAGCAGACAGAAAAAAAGACATGGAATTATGTTTAATATATGCACCATAGTCATTACTTCCTTGGTCAGGAAATTGTGCTGACAATTCAGGGCCAACATTTACAAAGAACCGATTGAATTTATTTACAACATCCCTCATGTTATAATTTTCACCATAACATGAAATGAGCTGTGTTAGGAACCACATCTACACAAACCCTCTGCTTCTTCTTCTTCCTTTCAGCTGAATGAGGAGACTTCATCTCCACCACCAACAGATAACTGCATCCAGATTTATAGAGTCTCCACAATGTCTTTACTGAGGAAGGTGGAAAAGAGGGACACACTCTGTATGGTAGTTAATTACCCTCAAACTTTTCATTCATTGTCAACTGAATTCAAGAAGGTTTGACTTTAAAGGAAAAGCTGTAAGTTTCTGCAACTGATGCCACTGAAAAAGAAGGTCAAACATTTTATTTTGTCTATGTTTATACATCTATTTTTCTAAGTTTTTATTAAGTGATATTATCTATTTTACAGAAATCCTTTCACTTTCATCCCTCACACATTTGCGCAAATTTAATGTAAATATTATGTTTATAATGTAAATAGTGAAAATTCAAGATGGAATATCTGGAGGGCCTGTCTAAACAAAACAACTTATTGTTTGATGGGATTGAGGAAACACCTGGTGAATCAGGGGCTGACTCTGAAAGGAAAGTGAAGAATATCATAGCTGAAAAGCTCAATATCCAGGGGAACCCTGAGATCGAACGTGTGTTCAGAACTGGGAAACTGAGGGATGCGAAGGACAGACCAAGATCTATCTTGGTGAAGTTCCAGAAATACAAAGACAAAGTAGATGTCCTACTGAAAGCCAAGTGCCTTAAAGGAACTAAAATATTTATCAACGAGGACTTTACGGAGGCTGTCCGTCAGAGAAGGAAAGAGTTGCTGCCAAAAATGCGTGCTGCACGTGAGCGTGGTGACATTGCCTTCCTGAAACATGACCAAAATCATCCATCCTCGAACCAGCACTCCGAAGTTCCCCAGTGACACCTGATATGTGGATCTATGTGAATATCTTCTTTTAATGGCTGATATTAAGTTTTTATCCTTGGTTTTATCATTGTATTGCTTATTATTATTATTTTTTTAAAGACCTCATGGTTTTACCTAAAAAAGGTTATTAATCGCTCATTTAAACATTTGTAGTTTAACTTCTAAGGTTTCTGAGTTGACCAGATTGATCTATTTACACCATTTTAACATTATTGCACTATCTGAGACACATCTGGATGGTACAATTGACGACTCTGAAATAGATATATCTGGGTATAGCATCTTTAGGAAAGATAGAAATAGAAGAGGAGGTGGTGTTGCCATCTATGTCCAAAATAACATCGCTGCTAAACTTCGACACGATTTGATGCCTTCTCTTGAAATACTGTGGTTACAGGTTCAACTTATCATAAACCTATGCTGATTGGCTGTTGTTATCGACCTCCGAGTGCTGTTGTTCAGTATACCGATGATATATGTCAAGAGCTTATGGATGTTACTGACAAACCAGGTGAAATATATTTACTTGGTGATTTCAACATAGACTGGCTTACTCCATCTGCTCTGAAAGACAGATTAATGACCACCCTGATAACCTGTAACCTGTCTCAAATTGTCAATGTGCCAACCAGAATTTTTACTAGATCTTCCGGTGAGAAATCCAATTCATGCATTGATCATATCTATACTAATGTTGGTGAACTTTGTACCGATTTCGCTTCCCTCCCGATTGGTTTCAGTGATCACAACTTTATTGCCTTTTGTAGGAAAGTTAAGGTACCGAAGAGTGGCCCCCGGGTTTTATTACAAAGGTCATATAAATCTTGGATTCCAGAAAATTTCATTTCAGATATAAAGGAACTAAATTGGCAGGCTATATACTCTGAAATAATACTAATGCTGCACTTGAAATTTTTAATGATTTGATCCAGGAAGTTGCTGATAAACATGCACCTCTTAGGAAAATAAATATTAAAAGACACCAGCACCATGGCTAAATAAAGATTTAAAAACCTGCATGGCCCATAGGGATGAGTTAAAACGTGCGGCTGTTGAAAGTAATGATCCCAGCATATGGAATAAATATCGCAAAATCAGAAACTCTGTAACTAAAAAGAACAAACAATTGAAAAAGGCATATTATACCAAAATTAATAATGCAAAACATGATGGCAAGCAACTTTGGAATGTTCTTAACAACTTACTGGGTAGACCCAAAATGTTGACTCTGCTATTATTGAAACGGAAGGAAAGTATATAACTAAACCAACTGAGATTGCAAATTATTTTAATAATTATTTTATTAATAAAGTAAAGCAAATACAGACTCAGAATCTAAACACATCCAGTAATCTATGTGGTGGCATATCTGTTGAAGTAATCAAAAATGTAATCATGAAAGGCAAAAATTGTACATTTTCTTTGATCCTATAGATCAGGATGAGGTGGAAATACTGTTGAAAACTGTCAAAAATAGCAAACAATTTGGGCTGGATTATTTAGATGGAAAAATGATTTCAATAATGGCAGAATATATTGCCAAGCCGGTTTGTCATATATTTAATCTGAGTTTAAAAGAATGTCTCTTCCCTAATACTTGGAAACTGGCTAAAGTCATCCCTCTACGAAAAGATAATAAGCTTGCTCTCAATGGCACTAACAGCAGACCCATTAGTATATTGCCTGTTCTGAGTAAGATTATGGAAAAGCTTATATTTGCACAGATTTCACAATATTTTATGAATTTTAATCTTGCCTCTGATTCTCAGCATGCCTTTAAAGACTGTGGGCTCTAACTTCGTCGACTGCGCCGAATCCGCCCGCTGTCAGCGGAGCGCAAAGTGCGCCGTCGGCGGATAAAGTCAGTGGGGGTGTCCAGAAAATTGTCCTAATTTCGTGAACCAGGCGCAGTCACGCCTCCATCCCGCCCACTGGCGCAGGTTGCACAAGAGGGAGGAGAGAAAGTGGGTTTAACCCAGCTGAGAGTAATTTGACCAATCAAATGAACACCTCTCCTTTTTTTCAAATGCACTGCAGCAAAGGACACTGCTTCATTAACATGGTGAAATACATTTTATTTCCTGGCCTAAACCATAGTGACTAAACCATAGTGAAGCAACAATGTATATGAAGGTATTTTAAAATAAATAATCTCTTGAAGAGCTTGGGGAACCAGACAAATGAAATAACAATGCAGACACATTTACAAGCTAATACTTCTTTCAGAGCGCCGATCGGCTCCGCCGAGGTCTTTACATACAGTGCGTGCTTTTACGCACGGCACTATTTATTCACAAAGAAAGACAAGGCAAACTAACAGGTGCATGGCTGTAGCAAATGCATCGCGACAAGATGCAAGATCAATAAAACACACTACCGTGTTTTGGTCCGATGGTGTGAAATAACTTCTGACATCGTGTGGGTTTCCTCCTCAAAATCACAGGTAGAAATGATGATTCACCTGCTTTTTACGCTGTTCAACGCATGCATATACAGCCGTGCGGGATCCACATAGTTTCCGCGCCTGCAATGTGTTCATTTTATTTTTTTAATCAGATCAATCAACTGAATGAAGCCGCTGTCATTGCGTGGAGTGTGTGGTCAGCTCTAGTGACAAACGGACTGGTTGTCCATATGAAGGATTTTCTTTAAGCCGGTTCAAAATGACCTGAGAGATCTTCCGAGCACAAAATAGAGACTGTTCATGCATGAATGAGGCGACGCAAAGCGGAGAGTCCCTCATTTTCGACTCATTCATGATGACAGAGTTGGTGTCACAGCTCTGTAGAGACAACGTATCCTGCTCTGGGCCCGGCCGAATTGCACATTGATCCACTTGAAACCATTTTCGCGTGTGGTTTGTTTTTCTTTTGTCTTTTCCTTCTTTCTTTCTCTTTTTTTTTGTGTGTGTGTGTGTTTTTTTTTGTTGGTTCTTTGCCTGTGGAAGATCGACAGCGGTCGAAACCTAGCGCGAAAGTAAGATAAATAAACAAAATATTAAGTCAAGAGGATCAGCAAACATTTTAATGCCTCATGTCTGCTTTATCAATGCCTCAAATCAGGTTTAAAAATTTATTTAACTTTTTACAGTGCGCATTTGCGCAGCGTACCTCTCACTGACACTCCGCGCACTTATGTCCCTGATAAACACGCACACACACACCAACACACATAAAAAAGTTGTATTATTAACCATCAATAATAATCAAAAGCATATTAAAATGAGTAAAATAAGTCTCCCGGCTGCGCACCAGGACGGACACCTTCCCACACGGTACCGTCCTGACTCTGCTCATTTGATTCTGGGACTACAGGCTTGACAGGACAAAGGTTTTTATTTAGAAAATATGTTCGTTCTAAAATTAATTTTTGGAAACGAAAAATACATGGTTTGCTGTACTTTGATGGAGAATATAATATTTTACCTGAATCTGTAATTGGCACCCCTGGAGTCGCTGGGCCAGTGCTCCTGCTGTCAACTACCGTGTTCACTGTTGTGTTTAATTTTAATACATTAGTTTTGTTTTTACACCATTTATGTTATAATTATTTAGTTGTAAATGACAGTAGCCTACAGTAATTCTCTATACCTGGAGGTGACGCGTGAGCGCTTCATGCGCCACTGCGGGTTCTGCGCTGGACTGTACAGCAGCCGGAGGTCGATCGGGTATTTTGGGGCAGGATTAAATTTGTTTCGCTGTTTGGCGCGTGCCTGTTCTGACTCTGATTCAGAACGTTCCTCCTCTTCACTCCAGTCAAGATCGCTGATGTCCGACACGTCTCCGCCATCCGATTCCCCCTCACTGACCTCCTGTATCATTGCTAAAGCTTCTTCCACCTTATATCTCTTATTTATGCCTGTTTTTATTGTCTTTCTTTTGGGATTTGCTTGATATTTTGGCCGTCTGTCTGTGTCTGCTGTCAGAGCTAGCTCCCTGTTCAGATGCGCGCATCAACCAAAACAAATCAATAGCAGAAAAAAAAAAAGCCCCATGAAGTGCGTCTTTTTTTATCAGCAGTCTGTGAGACCACTGTTGGCCTTTGGAGGTATAAATGCTTTGTAATATTATTTGTGTCATTGTTAGGACCTTATTTGCTTCAGAAAAACATACAAGACACATATTTAGGAAAAGTCAAAGAATTAGAGGACAGGGGAATTATTTAACAGATTTATTTGAATTCCAAAAACCCAAACCAGACCATTTTGGATGTTCTAGTGCTAAAGAAGATAATAAAAACAATTATGTGCTTCATGAGTGATTCTGTGTATCTTTCATGACACTGACAAGCTGTCAGTATCATCAGATCCTCCGCTCCACAGCCTGCTCACACCTTCTGCACTAAACTCTCACTGCGCCCAGTGATTCTGTCGACCAATCACCCTGGTGCGCCGCCACCCATCTCAGCGCAAGTGCAGCAGACCGGCCAGA